>NC_046156.1:150198870-150274296 GCF_011064425.1 Rattus rattus | reverse complement strand
ACAGAATGCAAAGTTAGCAGAAGGTTACACCTATCACAGGAGCGTCACGTGGATACCTTAAAGACCCCACTCAGTTACAATTCTACTTCTTCCCTTGTATTGCAATAGTCATACCATCCCTTCTGCAGTTTTAATGGAGGCACGGAAGATGTGCTGGATCCTCAGAAATTTGTATACTATTTGTTTTCTTTCCTGCTATTAAGCATTTATGTTATTTTCACATGAATATTAAAATTTCTTTATATTACAATCTGACAGACATTATTTCACTTTATAATGTGTTGAGACGCGGCACTTGGAGCCGCATTAAAGGAATGAGTTTCCTCATTAGCATTATTATGTCAGAAGCAGAAGGGAAATTCTTTCGACCATCACATCTGCTGTTTCTACCTGATATCTCAGCAGCCTGGCAGTTGTTCGTCCAATAGTCGTCAACTGGAAGGCAAAGGGAAACGCCAGGTCCCGCACCAGGCTAAGGTTTGTTTTTCAGGTGCATCTGTTGATGAGGGAACCTCTACAATAAAACAGACTGAGTTGTTAGTTTATAATGAAAATTACTTCGGAGAGAGGGGGGCCCCAGTCATTTCCAGTTGCTGGCTTATTTTCTTAGAATGGCTCCCGGGGGGGAGAGCATCACCTCATATACCAGAAGTCATTCCGAATCCTAGCTACAACCGCATAGAATGTGGTCTATGGAAGAAAAGTTGGAATTATATATCATCTTCCTCATTCATCAGTGCAACAGAATATGGGCCAACTATCGTATATGTCCAGATCGCTAGATCTCTTAGCCTTGGCGTGTAGTGATTGGGAGCATCACATGTGTCACCCCACTTGGCTTTTTGCTGTTTGTCCTCAGCATTCTTGGTGTGTGGTACAATCACAACCATCTTTCCCTTCTTGTTCAGTGGCTCTCATCTGGCAGCATCAGCATCGGGCCTTGGGATGACATGCTACCTCCTCTACTTCATATTGCATAGAAGTCCAGAGAGAAAGACTGGTTGGTCTATTTCAGAGTTTCTCAGTTGCTTTAGTTAAAGATATTAATTATATCATATTCCACATCCCCTTAGAGCCTGGGGGCACTTTGCTTGTGACAGTGAGCAAGGAAAAGTTTACATCCCATCTCCAAAGACCAGCCCTATTCTTCCTCTAAAGATGGACCTTGAGGCCTCTCCATAGGAATCCCTTTCCCATGTTTTCAAAGCTGTAACATTTAGAACTGTAACTGTAGAATTTCTATTAGGATCATTCTCGTAAAATAATGAATGGAACTGCACATGAACTCCAGGTGAGTGAGAATAAAATATAATCCAGTTTCTAGCCCCAAAATTCCTTAAATGCCATTAGCTAAAAATCAGACTCTACCATAGTACCTGTCCCTCCTCCCGACTTATTGTATCTTTTGAAAAGTCTTTGGATAATTGAGGATGTCTCTCAAAAAAAAATTCTCACTCTCTCTCTCTCTCTCTCTCTCTCTCTCTCTCTCTCTCTCTCTCTCCCTCTCTCTCTCTCTGCATAATCACTGTTTGGCTAAAATTCATCTGATTCATATTAGTAAACAGTGCTTAGACTTGTGGCTGGGACATCTGCTTTGTTCGTTCTTGGTTACCATCTCCATGGCCAGCCTACCCTGGTGATTCCTCCATGGTCACTTCCCTACGTGACCTTCTCTCTCCTATCCTCATGTGTCACCTAAATGTTCAGCTCCTCCTGTGTTTATGGTGGCTCTAGCTCTGACTGACAGTCCCAAGATTCTTTTCTAACTCACTGTCACCATGATAGAAGTAGAACATAATAATTAGACCAGGATACTAGTCAGGAAGAGAAGAAATCAGACAGCCATTTCTGAAGTGTCTCATATATTCCCCAAGGATGAGGCAGGCACCTCAAGATTCTGTGACAAGTGTTAGTGAAGATTAAATGCCACTTTTGGCAGTCTGAAGCTTGGCCATCTAAGCCATATCAAACATTTTTCTTTCTACTATCTATCCCATAAACATGGCTGTTTTGAAGCCTCTGTGCTGAGAATTTTAACAACAGCAAGAGATTCACATATTAATGATGAAAATAGTTTATGTTGCTGCAGAGCTAGAACTTTCTAGGAGTCAGATGCATAAAGCACAAATAGATGATGAGTATTAGAATCAAGGTATGAAACTGAGCACACGTCAAGGTACAAAGTACAAACTGATCCAAAGCCAAAGATGCAAAGGAGACGGCTTAGTTTATTGCTTTAGATAGGCCATGCAGTAAAAGAGGCATCAAAGCCTCATATAAGTCCCCACAGGGACTCTTGTCTTGAGAATGGTCTTAACGTCTTGGGGGAAGAAAGGCTGTATTTCTGCTTAGGTGTGCTAATCATAGTCCATTATGAAGGAAAGCAAGACAAGGAACTCATATCAGGAACCCAGAAACAGGGGCTGATGCAGACCATAGAGAAGTGCTGCTTGTAGGTTTGCTCTTCGTGGTAGGTGCAGCCTGCTTCCTTATACTGTCCAAGCCCACCAACACAGGGGTAGCATCACCCACAATGGGATGGGTGCTCACACATCGATCATTCAATGAGAAAATATTCCCATGGGCTTGTCTGCAGCCTCTCCATGGAGGTTCCTTCATCACACATGACTCTAGCTTAGGTAAAGTTGACAAACTCCCAGCCAACACAGTCGGAAGGGCTGAAAGGAAGATTTATCTACAGAGAGCCCAGAAATATGTGTATGTTGGTTTAAATAATGGGCAGAACGAAAATCAAAACAGTCTGTGTCTCTATATTCTTTAATAAGGTGGTGGATGTTCACTCAACCTTGCACACAAATTATAATTAGATCTCCCTGCAGTGGGGACCTTTGGATGAGGTTCTGTTGGCTCTTTTTCTGCATGACTTTCCTTAAGCAATAATCTAAGCCTTACCTTTCTCATCTGAGTGGATTTTGGATCAACTTGTACCTCGTTATTTATAAACAGGAGTCACCCCCAAATACCGTGCTGCACAGTGCTGCCACGTGTCAGGTGAGCAGTCTCTATGCATCTATAGAGAAAGGATTCGAAGCTCCCGAAGAGAATTTACTCTCTGCAATCTTAGATTGGCACATATTGTTGGTCTTGTGATTGCTGTTTATGATGCTAAGGGTTAAATCTTAAGGAAAAACACAACCAAAAGTGCCAAGTAAGTTATTCCAGACTATACTTAAACAGAACTAGAAACTATTGTAAAACCAGTAGCACCGACAAAGCACTGAGTGCTTCTACTGAGAGATAGAGGGACACAGACATATAACAGGCATTATTTACTATTCATATTACATGCATATTTCATGTGACTAGTATTCCTCTAACAGTCATAGATGAATTATATATAGCCAAACTAGCCTAACTCAAGATGATTTTTTAAAGATTTATTTATTTTTATTTTATTGCACATTGGTATTTTGCCTGCATTATGAGTGTATATGTCTGTGTGAGGGTATCAGAGCCCTGGAACTGGAGTTACAAGCTGTTGGGAGCTGCTATATAGGTACTGGGACTTGAACTCTGATCCTCTGAAAGAGGAGCGAGTGCTCTTAACCACTGTGCCATCACTCCAGCCTTCAAGATGATTTCAGTTATGTTCTTGAGTTTCTTCTACAAGAATTTAATTTAGATTATACTGAATTTTTAGTGAATTTTGGATAATCCCACACTAACTACAAATATTTGGAATTCATTGTATATGAATTTGAAAAAATGTGGTGGTTTCTGTCATTTATTTTAACACATTTCTGAATAGCATCTCTCAGAATTAGATTTATGCAAAGCATAGCATGTTTATACATATCAAATCCTTAAAGTACTCAGTAAGGATACATATTTATATTATATTATATTAATGATACTATATGCATCAGAAAGTTCCAAAGGCCTTTTACTGCTTGGGGAACCAAGCCTAGGCTCTATGCAGAAGGGATTGTGAGTTCACTCTTCTTTTATTGAATATAACATATAGATATTACACAAGTAGCATAAGTGCTTTAAAACATTTTTGGGAACTATCATGGACAAGTGCAGAAAGGAATCTTTACTTCCCAAATAATTTATTAATAGGACCTTCAGAAAAGTCAAAGGACTTAAAATATATCTAGCATCTGCACTAAGAGACCTCAGTATCTGGAACTGGAGAACGTGGCGCATTGAAAGAAGCAAGCTGCCCACCCGCACCTAAGAGCTACTGTAGTGACAGAGCAGAATAAAAGGAAAGCTCACAGCCCCTCTGCACACAGCCTCGGCTTGGTTCTTCCATCAGCAGAAAGCCTTGGGAACTTTCTGATTCATTTAAGGACTTTATGCCATACCGACATCACTGGTATCTGGGTGAGGACACGTAAGGAGGTGGTGAAGTTTTGTGGCCAATATTATTTAGAAGCATTCTGCATGCCAGCTAAAGAGGCTGAGGCCATGAAATGGGCAGGTGAGAAGACAAAGGGCTTCTCTCTGGCTTTGAGATTAAGATTCTCTGTTGGTTTATATGTAAGATAAAGGCCGGTCTTGGCCACTGTCTGGACTGGACCCAAGAACTGAGAATTACTGAATGATTTCAAGACTGATCAGTAGTCTCTGTGGCTAAAGATGAGGGCATTTTGTGAATGAAATAGTGAATAAAACCCAAGTTTAAGGTAATAGCTTACGTTTTGGTTATGTTCCAAGGGGTGGTCACTTAAAATATTTGTGCAAAACAAAAAATAAAACATAAATAAATGAGACGCTATATATTTAAGATTAGATATAGATATAAATGAATGATGGTGTTATGCGATAAAAAGTAATAGTAAATGGTTATTCTAGTAGAGCAAGTTAGCACATACATTATTTCATATAGTTTCCTTTTCCTTGGGGAGATATTTAAAGATAAATATATAAATATATGTATAAATTCTCAAGAGCAATAGAGCAGTACTAATCTGATACAATCTTACTAGTTATCTCTCTGTTGCTATACATTAGAAATGGAGATAGCTCATCCTATTTAGCTGCTACTGAGTGTTCTCTGGTCTGAATGATTCTTACATTGGAGGTTTCAGTGGTGAATACTGATGGAAATAAAACTTATGACAGAAATTCACCCATCATTTCTCGTATTTTACTATCACCTCTGTTGTATGGATGAACAGAAATTCTTAGTTAAATTGCTCCATATGCTTTCTACAGAAGTGTACATGAACAGGACTACTTACTGGTCTGCCTCAATGTTTTAGTTACTTTTCTGTTGCTATTATAAAATGCTATGATAGAGACCATGTATAGAATAAAAAGGAATTGTGGAGGTGGGGTTTAGGGATTCACCTAGAGTCCATGGCCTGCATTGAAGGGAGCATGGCAGCATGCAGATGGGCATGGCTCTGGAACTGTAACAGGAGAACTCACATTTTTAAGACAGAACCACAGACTGAGAGATAATGCGAAATGGCATGGCCTGCTTCCTCCAACAATGTCACATTTTCTAATCCTTTCCAAACAGTTCCACCAACCAAGAACCTATTATTCAAACATGTGAGCCCTTAGGGAATATTGTCTTTCAAGCCACCATACCAGATGACAGCTCCTACTCTGTAGATTTGGAGATTGTGCACAGTTCAAGGTTCATTGTGTAGTTTGAGAAGTTGGCTTTTTAGCCGATTAACTTTCAATGAGAGCCATTAGTAGCCAAGCAGAATGCATTGAGTTATGGACAGAGATCCATAGGCTCCACCTACAGTTGTCAGATGAAGTTTTCCTGTGGAGGCACAGATTTGTGAGCAAGAGGAAGGAATAGGCAGAAACCAATCGCTATGGGATTGTGACATTGGGCAGACACCACCGGAGAGAGGACACTTAGTCTTAAAACATGGAATCAAGAAAGGATTCAGTAGGTACCTTATTGCTTCTAGTGTGTAAAAGAAAGTTTGAGCCCTAAAGTAGAATGGATTTATGTCACATGCAGGAAAATGGAAGTAAACGGAGATAATCAGATTAACTGAATTATGCCACACATATGTTTTTCTCTCATTTGTGCTTCTTAAATTTTAAATAGACACATAAAATTATATACTTATATACAGCATGAAAAGAAAAGAAAACGTGTCTAGAAGACAAAGGGGGAAAAATAAGAAGGAGAGGAATGAAAATTTAGGGTAGACATTTTGGGGGAATTATATTCAACACAAAATACCTACTTATACAATGCTTAAAAATAAATTCATTTTAAAGTAGCAATAAACGATGAACACTGCAACTTTGAGGCAGTCAATCACCTTCTTAAAATCTAACCCACAGTATACATAGACTGATACATTTAAACTTGGGGTCAAGAAAGAAAAAAACAGATATTGGGCTGTAGTTTATGGGGGACACCCAGTTTAGGAAGTATTGTTCAATTCATTCTGCTTCATTGTTTATAGTTTTCCTCCTTGTTTTCTGACTGTAACTATAAAAGAAGATGATACCCTCTTGAGGGACCCACTTGTCTCCACAAATCCAGACATAGCATGTAGAAGGGATGGTTAATACATAGATACATATTCTTTTCACATGCAACTCAATACTTTTGGATGATGTCTTTCCAAACATTCCACTTGGTTTCTCTAGAAGCATCAACTCTATTTTCACAGAACAGTTCTCCCTATTTACAGTATAACAAATCGATGTTAATCTATAGACATGAGGTTAGCTGAAGTGTTCTAGAACAGGCGAGTCCTCTGAGAAGGAAAGTAAACCTTTGGAGTGCAGGGGGAAATAAAAGAGCTATTGCCCAAGAGGTGTGCCCTAGCGAATGACTGCCTCATTTTCTAGAGATGCATAAAGTTCACCCACCAAGGAAGAGAATCAGCTCCCAATAGTCATCTACTCCTGGGGAACCAAGATCCAGCTATAATACATCTCAACCAAACAAGAATTTCCTATCCCCAAACACCATACCCTAGAGGAAGGAGATACTTTAGTGGCAGAAAGTGATGGATTTGAGGGAGATAATCTTCCGGGTGAGGAATGGATTAGAAGTGAGCTATACTCCTATACTCCTCTTTCCCATGAGAGGTTTATCACTGGGGTAAAGATGTACTATATAGGTGTTGGGGACTTAGTTCAGTGGTAGAGTGCTTGCCTATCAAGTTCAAGGCCCTGGGCTTGGTCCTCAGTCTTGGAAAACACACACACACACACACACACACACACACACACACACACACACACACACACACACACACACACACAGTGTTAAAATTTTCCATAAAGCCTATGGTCTTCCTTGGCATTTTTTTTAAAAACTGGGTTTACAGTACTATTTTGACTCTGAAAACATAGTACATTTCAGTTACTAAATTTTTCTCGCATTTACACTTAAAGTGATCAAAATGCTTGCAAAATTACTATTTGAATAATCACTACCAGCGCTACTTACATTTTAATTAAATGTGGGTGTTATTGGTGGTTTAAACTTGAGTGTGATGCTTGCGGAATACTTTCATTACCACCCGCTCATCTCCCTCCCACTCCTAGTAACCCACTCTTCCTTCCGCAGGTCCTTTGCTCTTGTTCTTGTATTTTATTCTGTTTTGTGCCCCTCCGATTTTAATCAGGATTGTTTATGTGACTGTAGATTTGGAACTATCCAGTGAAGCTGGATGGGCTCCCTATATGCTCAAAGTACGGACAATAACATCACTTCTAGAATCCATCAGTAGCCGGTAATTCAGCGGGGAAGTGGGTTATGGATATCCAAGTCTTCCTCCTGACTGTGAGTGTTCCCAGGTCCTGTGTGGGCAGGCCCAGTACAGGCAGCAGGCTCCTGTGAGGTCATGACTGCAGTGATAGTCATGCCCTTTCCCTGTCTTCTGACTCTTGCTTTCTTTCAGCCCTTTCTTTTAAGGTATTTTCTGGGCATAGAAAAGGTAGTATAAATTTCCTCTTTAGGGGTGAGCAGCAAACCATCCTTTACTCTAAGCATTCTATATTAACTGACATTTATTTCAGTTAGCTTCTCTGATCAAGATTAGGAAGAGATTTTGTCTGTGGGTACAAATATAAATGTTTAGAAAGTGATTTGAGGCCAGGTCAGTTTAACTAAACAATGGTATTTAAATTTTCCCAAGGTCTTTGGTCTTCCTAGCTATGGGTTTTTACTGTGCGTACAGTACTAGGCCTTGATTTCTTCCTATGGTGCAGGCCTCAAATCTAATGAGAGCTCTATTGGATACCCCATAACAGATGTGCCACTGTAGCGCTGGAAACATCTTGCTTAGCAGATTAGTGTTGTAATTTGTAGTGTTCACAGCTGGGTGATACCTTTGCTCCCACAGGTGCCTGCATAATACCCTGATATTATGAAAATCAGCTAAAACCAGCTACCAGGGAGGAAGCTTCCATCTGAGTTACAACTGATTTCTCTGTGTCTTGCAGCCAAAGTATGTGCAGTTCAGTTTTATATTCTGTTTCTTCAGGACAATCAAGAGGAATGTCAAGAAGGATCCTGTAGTCTTTGAAGGGACTGTAAAGCTTCACTGACCAACAGCATAGAAGGCGTATCCCACACTTGGCAGCAGGACTTTTGTTTCGTGGTTATTAAACAAATATTAAGACCTATGGCTTTTAAGATCTCATAGATCTAAAACATATTGCATACATCAAAGGACACAATCATATGAGTTAATAGACAACCTATAATAGCCAAAAATTCTTGTTAGCTATGCATCAAGTGGAGATTTAATATCTAAGATGCACAAAGAACTTATGAAAAATCCCAATTTTAAAAATGAGCTATAGATCTATACAGAGCTCTTTAAAAAAGAATTGCAAATGACTGATAAACATTTAAAAAAAGTTTTCATCATCATTAGCTATAAGATAAATGCAAGTTAAATCTACTTTGAAATTCCTTCTCTCCATAGTCAGAATGGCTATTATCAATAAGACAAGTGACAGAAAAGACCAGTGAGGGCATGGGGAGAGAGAAACCATCTCATTCATTGTAGTGGGAGTGCAGGCACCAGGGAAATCAGTGTGAGGTTCCTTGCAGAGCTAGGAGATCTAACACATATGTGATCCAGCTATACTACTCTTGAGTATAACTGGAGAGTGCTGTCAATGACTCCACATCTTTCTACAGAGACCAGAGATGGTGGTTCAACCCTGTTCATTGTTGCTCAACTCAAAATAACTACAAAATGGAACCAGCTTAGATATCCACTAACTAAACAATGGGTAATAAAAATGTGGGGTGTGCATGTGATAGAATTTTATCCAACCATAAGGAAGAATGAATTTAAAAATTCTTCTTTTTTTTAATCTATATATTTGTCTGAGAAGAGTGGAAACTGGGGCCATTGTGTGTATGCAGAGCTGAGAGGACAGTTTTGGGGTAGTTAGTTATCTCTGTCCACTATGCGGGTCCCAGGATTGAACCCAGGTAATAAGGTTTGGTGACAAGTCCCCTTTGACCCCTAAGCCATCTTACCAGCCTCAAGAAAAATAAAAATTGAAAACTGAAAATAAGCATAGTGGGTAAGGTAACCTAGACACAGATAAATGCCACGTTATCTCCCATATGTGGATCCTAGCTTCAGAACATTTATTCATCTGTCTAACCTGGAACATGGGCAAAAGCCAAGAAAGTCTAAAGGGGTCACTGGACAGATGACATAAGGGAAGCAACAGCATACGAGCATACGAAAGTAGAGATGGGGAGTATTGTAGGTGGACAGGTTTTGACTGTGGGGAGTGGGAAAAGGATGGTAAGTTAACCAACACCTGCAATGTGTAAAGAAGTCCATATGGAAACCTACTGGTTTGTAAGCCAATTAAATATGAGACGAACAGGGAGTTAGTTATCTGGGCCATATTTTAGGCAGGGAGTAAGTAAGGTCCCACAAGGAGGTTGAAGAACAAGCTAAGAGAACCAGATAGGCTGCCTGTGATTTGCAGTTATCCTATTAACCTGTAAACGTTACAAATAATGACTAAAATGTAGCTGGTTTTCTTTTTTAAATTTTTATTGGTTATTTTGTTTATTTACATTTCAAAGGTTATCCCCCTTCCGTGTTTCTCCTCTGAAAACCTTGCATTCTACACCCCTACCCCCTGTCTCCACAAGTATGCTTCCCCACCCTCCCATTCCCACCCCATTGCCCTGGCATTCCCCTACACTAGGACATCAAGCCATCACAGGACCAAGGGCTTCCCCTCCCATTGATGCCACACAAGGCCATCCTGGCAACTTGTGCCATGGGTCCCTCCATGTGTACTCTTTGATTGGTGATTTAGTCCCTGGGAGCTCTGGGAAGTCTAGTTGGTTGATATTGTTGTTCTTCCTATGGGGTTGCAAACTTCTTCAGCTCCTTCAGTGCGTTCCCTAACTTCTCCATTGGGATCCTCATGATCAGTCCAATGGTTGGCTACAAGTATCCACATCTATATTGGTAAGACTCTGTCTCTCAAGAGACAGCTGTATCAGGCTCCTGTCAGCAAGCACTTCTTGGCATCAGCAATACTGACTGGGTTTGATGGCTGCATATGAGATGGATCCCCATGTCGGGCAGTCTCTGGAAGGCCTTTCCTTCAGTCTCTACTCCATTTTTTGTCCCTGTATTTCCTTTAATCAGAAACAATTCTGGGTTAAAACTTTGAGAAGGGTAGCCTATCCCTCAACCAGAGACAGTGCCTGACCTCTGGATATGGTCTCTACAGGTTCTTTCTCCCCTTTGTTGGATATTTCAGCTAATGTAACCCTTGTTGAGTCCTGGGAGCCTCTTGCTTTTCAGGTGTCTGGGACTTTCTAGTGGCTACTCCCAGTTCCCCATACCCCATTGCTACACACCTCTGTTCAGTTTCCTGACCCTCTGTAGATCTCCCCTGTCTCCTCCCACACCTAATCCTGCCTCCCTTTTTTCCTCTCCCACTCCTCTCTTCCTCCCAAGTCCCTCCCACCCTATACCTCCCATGATTATTTTGTTCCCCCTTCTAAATAGTGCTGAGGCACCCAATTATACCTTTAATGTTAATAATTATCATTCAGGATAAAGTAATAGTAAATCCATTTAAATGGAAATATTAATTTTCTGATGATTCATTTAGAGGTTCTTTTTTAAAATTTAATCTATATGTTCTTCCATTGAGGGATACCCCAATGGCTTCCTCTGCCCAAAACCAAACATAGGAGCAAAAAAGTAGAACAAGAAAGTACTTAGGATTAGATCTTTTCTCATAGTCTGTATTCATGTAGTACCTTTATTCCATAGATAGCACATGGTGTGTATAAAGCATTATTACAAGCACAAATACCAAATGTACAGAAAGAATGATAAAAACAAAAAATGTGTACAACACCTCTGGCTTCGTATGTAGAGTTTGTTGAATTCTTCTGGTATTTGTATCAACACAGCAGAAGCTCCCTTTAAACATGAAAGGAGCTGTTCATTTCAGGGAGAAACACCCTATCAGGTTTATAATCTGAGAACATTTAATTCGCAACAAAGACAACATGATTTGTTCAATGGTTTGATGGACTAAAGCTTATTACCATATGATTGACAGCCTAAGAAAATTGTTCAAAGTAAAAGCAAATGGTTTAAATGGGAGAACCCTAAAGAATTTGCCTGTGACATTTAGGGTAACACAGACAGTAAGTCTTTAAGTTGAAGCCATGCTTTTCAAGTTAAATGTATATAAAAGGCTAGAAAACCACCAGAATTTAGATCATGGTTTGTTTTTAATCATGATGATATAGGAACATTCTGTTATGAACAGAAACTAAGATATATAACCTTCAGTAGGCATGGCCCTAGACTCTTACATCACTCAGACATTTTTATTGAAGAACATGTGATCACCTGTGTCTTCTTGCATTGTGTCTGTGTTAGCACCAGTCTTTATGTATATGCTGATTATAGAGTCCTCTGAAAATGCTGAAGAGGCAACGATAACCTGGTTCCTACTGTGTCATAAATATTCAATCACTACAATCTATGTATTCATTTCTATTGCAATATAAATTTCATTCATTGATAAACCTTTAGTTGTATATGTAATACAGTTATTTAATTTACATATTATGTAAATTTGGTGATAATTCTGACCACTCCAAAGTCTCTCAATAGACTTCATGTTTGATGTTAAAATGCAAACCATATATATTGCAATTGAAGAAGCTATGTTGGTGAGATTTCATGATGTAGCTTCTGACATTATTTTGTATCAGCTGGAGACAAAGAACTACAAGCAACTAAGGAATGCCGAAAGTAGGAGACTGGTCTTTCCCAAGAAAGAACATACCAGTTGTTTATCTAATACCAAATAGTCAACCATGAAAACATATATTCAAATAATATCATACAGACTGAGAATTTTGTATTTATGTATAAGGAATATATAAGCAGGCATGCACGCATGTGTGCGCATGCACGTGTACATGCACGTGTACACAGACACACACACACACACACACACACACACACACACACCACCACCACCACCACCACCACCACCACCACCACCAAAATCAATGAAGAAAACAAATTTGAAAGATAGCAAAGGGGTGCATGGGAAGTTTGGAAGGGTGAAAGAGGAAGGGATGAATAATCTCAAAAGTAATTTTTAATGCCAAGAATGCCTTTACATTTCCACCATGTGGAATGCTATGTCTTTCTGGGAAGACATAGTAAGATAGAGCACAGTAGGAAGCTTGAAGAAATGAGTAAGGGTGGATGATGGACTTAGACAGAGACTATATAAAGTAGTGATAGGTGATTAGAAACTGGGGCTGGGCTTTGTGCTGTGTGAGCTAAGCAAGAAAGAAATGAACAATTAAACCCTATTAGGCTCAAAACATATGGCAGTGATGAGCCAAGGGATGATAGTAAGGCAGCTGTGGACTTTGTCAAGTCTAATAGTAAGGGTGAACTTTGTTTTAAATTAATGCATGCTCTTTGGATACAGTAGAAACTTTTTGTTCTTGAATTTCATCTTTATTCATTCTTTGAGAATATCACACAGTATGTAATGGTATATTCGTTTCCCTTCCCCAACTCTTCCCAGGTCCATCCCCACTTCCCTACCTACACAACTTCATGTTCTTTCTCTCTCTTAAAAACAAAAACAAAAAGAAGTCTGATGAGGGTTCCTGACTACTCTTGGACACATGGACTGCTCTGGAGTGTGGTTGATGAATGTAGTGTCGCTGTGTCGAAGAAAACTGAGTTTCTTCTCCAGGAAGCTATCAATTACGAATAGGGATGGGATTATGTGCCCACTTATTCTTCACCCTGGGATTTTGTCTGGTTTGAGCTTGTGCCTGTCTTTTGCATGCTGTCACAGTCTGAGTCCATCGATGTATCCGCTCCGTGTGTCTAGAAAACACTGTTTACTTGCAGTCATCTAACTAACTAGACTGCTTATTCTTAGAGTCTTTTTGCTCTTCTTCCATAGGAATCCCTAAAACTGGAGGGGAAGGGTGTGATATAGGCATCCCAGTTAGAGCTGAACATTTCAAAGATGCTTTTTCTCTAGACATTGTCTACCTATGTTTTCCGTGTTAATTACCAGTAAGTGCAAGAATTAACTTCTCTGATGAGTGTTGGATGAATCAATGTTGTATCGGTGTCCTGGTTGTTGTTGTTGGTGGTGGTGGTGGTGGTGGTGGTGGTGGTGTTGGTGGTGGTGTGTGTGTGTGTGCCTATGCACGAGCATATGAACCTGATAACATACTAGGATTATCAAAGAAAACTCAATTGAAAAATGCCTTCATAGGATGGGTCTATAAGGAAGTTTAATGAAGCATTTTTTTTTTATTTATGATTTATGTGGGAGGGCCCAGCTCATTGTGGGTGGTGCCACCTCTTTGGGCAAGTGGTTCTGGATGCTGTGGGAAAGCAAGATGAGCCAGATATGAGAAGCAAGCCAGTGAGCAGCACTCTCCCATGCCTTCTGCTTCAGCTATTCCTACCCTGCTGAAGTTTCTGCACTGACTTCCCTCAGTTGTGGAATGGCCTCACATCTGTAAGATAAAATAAATCCTTCCCTGCTCAGGTTGCTTTTGGTCATGGAGTTTTATCACAGCAATAGAAACCCTAACTAAGACAATGAATATAGCAATAGGCCATTAGGTGTTGCTTTATTGCCACGTTCAGTTATCAAAATGAGAGTGATAGGTTTCCCGCTAGGCCTAGTACGTGTCTGCACTGGCTGGTTTTGTGTGTCAACTTGACCCAAGCTGGAGTTATCAGAGAGAAAGGAACCTCCCTTGAGGAAATGCCTTCATGAGATCCAGCTGTAAGGCATTTTCTCAATTAGTGATCAAGGGAGGAGGACCCAGCCCATTGTGGGTGGTGCCAGTCCTGGGTTCTATAAGAAAGCAAGCTGAGCAAGCCAGTAAGTAACATCCCTCCATGGCCTCTGCATCAGCTCCTGCTCCCTGCCCTGCTTGAGTTCCTGCCCTGACTTCCTTTGGTGATGAATAGCAATGTGGAAGTGTAAGGTGAATAAACCCTGTGTTCCCCAACTTGCTTCTTGGTAGTGATGTTTTGTGCAGGAATAGAAACCCTGACTAAGGAATTATCGGAATCTTAGACACTTCGCTTCATGGACAGTTCCAGATGTGGTTTAGGTATCATAGAGTTGAAGTTATTTACTTAGAGCTCACTCATGGTCATAGTCTCAACACCTTCCAGATAGGTAAGTATGCAGCGCCTGCTCTAATTACACATGTGCTAAGTCCGAGGTCAGATCCCTTTACCAGACTTTCCTTTCTAAACTCAGCACTACAGCTGGAATTAATTATGCACTCAGTTACATAAGGAGCCGTTGTCTCCATTAGATTCCTTGAGTTCAGTTTCCTGGAAGCAAGTTATCAGGTCGTTCACTGTACAGAGAGTACCTAGAAAATGCCCAATTCATAGTGCTACATATTTAGTATCATGGACAAATTGGGCATCAGCAACAGACTACCACAATTTCCTTAGCTTAGCAAAGATGCATGCCTTTCAGTTCTAGAGGTTGGAATTCTGTGATCCTGGTGGAAACGGGGCTCTGTTCTTGGTATGAACTCTTATTTGTGATTTAAGCTATTTCGCCATGTCCTCGGATGGGAGAAATAGAGTGTGCTAGCCCACCACCCACTGTCATCTTTCTGTTAAATCACTGATCATATTCGGGAGTCTCTCCCTTTTTGACCTAACTATCCCCAAATTCTCACCTTTTTAAATTCAGTCCTTTTATAGTAAGTATGTATCAAATTATATTAAAGCTGTAACAATGATTTTTAACTTGTGATGCAAAGGTCTTTCTGAGTTTGGAACCAAAACTCTAGTACTATCTCCCTCTTGGCACCCTGGACCAATTTAGAGCAGTAGTTTTCAACCTGTGGGTCACATCATCCCTGGGAAACATCTCCAAAACTATTTACATTATGATTCATAACAGCTGCAACGTACTTATGAAGTAGCAATGAAAATAATTTTATGGTTGAGAGGTCACCACAACATGAGGAACTGTTTTAAAGGGTCTCATCATTAGAAAGTTAAGAGCCTTTTGTCTAAAGGACCCATAGTTACTTCCCTCTGACAAGGACTGGTTAGGAACATACAGTTCTACAGTGTCATTTCCATTCTTCCTTAGGATTCTAGTAGGCTTATCCTAAGGGGGTCAAAGGCTCCTAAGACTCTCTACCTCCCCTAAGTTCTCAGGAAAGTGATGAGGAGATTAAAAAAAAAGAAGAAACAAAACAACCTTGAGGAGCTTGGTGATAATTGACTGTGGTTTCTCTTGCATTAGCTGAACCCCCATTGTGTTTTTTTACAAGTTGTTTTACGAAAGGTAAAAAAGTGATCAGAAAACTCCTAGCATCATTTACTGGAGTCCTCACTAGAGTAGTCAGTTTGTGAGGAGTATTTAAATATATTTAAATACAAAAAGTAAACCAATGAGAAAATTTAGTGAAAGAGGAGACCTGAAAGGCAATGAACTAATTACAAACTAAGAGATGTCAATGGCTGGCATGTTCTTGTTCTTCTAAATGCAACCCAGGTCATTGTTTATTAGTTTTGTTCTATATAGTAATATAATTCTTCTGCTTCTGCTTCTGCTTCTGCTTCTGCTGCTGCTGTTTCTGCTTCTGTTGCTGCTTCTGTTGCTTCTTCTTCTTCTTCTTCTTCTTCTTCTTCTTCTTCTTCTTCTTCTTCTTCTGCTTCTGCTTCTGCTTCTGCTTCTGCTTCTGCTTCTGCTTCTGCTTCATCATCATCATCATCATCATCATCATCCTTCTTCTCCTTTGTTTTCTTTGACCAGTATTTGGATTTAACCGGAAAATTGAAACAATCAATTTTGTTTACATTTTTAGAATAATGTATGTACTCTGGGACACAAGATACTGATCCACTCCAAGATTAATATAGGGGTCTAGACTCACAGTCTTGTGGTCAGTGTGTATTCTAGAATACACGACTTCAGGAGGAATGAACTGGGCAATGGGGTAAGGTAGATCGGTGCTAATTATATCCGAGTTCACTTTTTGCAACCAGAATATGCAAGCGCTCTAAGATGTTCATTACTATTTCCTCGATGACTGGAGGCTTAATATTATTTTCATTTGTTTTTCTCATGTATGTCCGTGTATGTGTGTGTGTGTGTGTGTGTGTGTGTGTGTGTGTGTGTGTGTGTGTGTGTGTGTGTGTGTGTGTGTATCTGTCTGTGTGTCTATGTGTGTTTGTTTCCCCAGTTTCTCTGGGCCTTCACAGGGAATCCTTATCTGGAAAACATGGGCTACATAGGAGTGGTGAAGCACTTTCTAGCTCTGAAAGTCAGTAAACTCATGTATCTTTGACGAAGAAATTTAATTGTTCTGTTTTAAGAACTCACTGCACAGTCGAGAGGACTCGAGGACTCTAGGTCTCTTGAAGTCTGCATGATAATGTATTAAGATTCTTAGAATATAAATCTTCAAGAGACATCAAATACATTTACCAGAAAAAAAATTCACGTTGAGGGCCTGAACTGGCTGAGCCATTGACATGGTGGCCAAGAATATCAATAGATGCCCTTCAGTGTCATCCCAGAGTCTAATTAGTAAAACTTCATTGTTAAAGGACCTGCTTCAGAAAGAAAGAAATAGAAATGGTGGGGAGAATGAGGGCAGCATAGAAATCCAGCTATACACAAAGAACCCTGTAACAGCGTCTTCCTGGCTGCAGGCAGCACTGGCGGCATCTGTAGTCTGAAATGGAAAACAGCAGTAGATCTGTTTGTCACTATTTCTTGCAAGCATGTTTGTTTGTTTATTTAAAGAAAAAGTAAACCATAACTTTTCTGGCAATTGACCGCGAGTTTGTGTTTATTTTACAATATGAATTATTCTGTTGAATGTGATCACAAGGAAGCCTAAAGTAGTCGGCTTAGAAGTAGCAACCCAGTTTTAATTCAGTTACTAAATCCCAGCCTTACAAGCCATTCTCGGTCATTGCTACAGCTCAAGATTGAAGTTCCTGTACTGTCTCAGGTCATACTTCTTGCCTTTTTGTTTTTTTATGAAGTCTGAATCTGTCCGTGAGCTGATCTTACATAGTTTTTCGTGTGTGTGTGTGTGTGTGTGTGTGTGTGTGTACAAGTGAGTATGTGTGTTAAAATTTATATTTATCAGCTGTTGCTGCAACAAAATTGCATAATAAACTCTGTGAATACTCATTGATATATACTGCCAAGAATATACAATATACATTTACTCATATCTGTGTTCACTGACAGAGGCAAAGGCTTGCCAGGTATTGACTAGGCATCCCTGATTCAGGTCCTGACAGCTTCAGACATAGTTCCGACGACTGCAGCATAGGCAGGCATCTTGGGTCCAGGATAAAGGGCATGTGTTACTGGTGATGGATTGCCAGAGCATCTGGCAATCTATTCTACATAGTCTCACTTCCTCTTGGCAAAATTAAGTCACCCATCCAAGTCCAGTGCTGATGGGGTGTGGAAGACCATTCCATGGAAGTGGGGAGAGGAGGAGTCCAGATGCTAAAAGATAATTGAATTTATCACAAAACCGTTTCACCACACAATATTACACAAGCACATCATTAATTTTTCTCGCTCAATTTCTGGATAATGTCTTATATAAACACATTAGATTTATGTTTGACTCAAACATGCAAATCAATGTCCAAAAATAAGCCCCAGGATTGACTGTAATTTGACTGACACTTTCCTAATATAAGTCTGCTGCCTTCTTAAGATGCTATTCGGGGAACCCCATCCTTGCCTACCTTTACAGATTCCCCCAATGCAGGAGATGTTTCAGGCCTCCAAGATGTCATTTATGCCCCAATTTCACTAAGCATGCTCTCCCCTCTATAAATTGCTTTCCCACACCCCTATAGACTCAGGAAACCTTGCCTCCTCCTTCATAATTAACCACAATGTCTGGATATATCACATGTTTGTCACATTGTACATTGTCAGTGATGCATGAATGACATCCCCCCCTCCACTTTTCACTGGAAGCATGATTTCGAGTATTTAAGAATGTATGTTCAAATGTTTGAGTTAATGAATTCATACCCTGGAAGTTTGATTTTCTCTTTTTAGATTACTAAGTCCCCAAGTGTGAACATACATAGACCAGCACAACTTTGAGCCCCTTTCTAGTGGCTGAGTAATCCTTCATTCTTCAGTGAGTGACTAGGCCTCTCTGTGCCTATATTAATAACCCTATGTCCATGACTATGGCTATGGTTTTGAGGCCTAGTTAGATAGGGGATGTAGTTTCTATGTCAATGATATGTTGGCACCAGGCAGCTAAAACTCACCAACTGAAGATGGGGTTGATCTTTCTTCTCTCCTGAGTGTGATTCTCAAGCCACAGCATAAGGATTTTAGAATCTTATTGTGTCAACTGCAGGGTGTGGCCAAGAGTCATGCTAAACACTAGAGGGATTTTGAGCCAAACTTATAAATGAAAATAGAATGTCTATTATAAAATCCATGTAGAATCCAGAGCAATGGAGTGACAGACTTTTAGATCATTGCATAGGGGCTCTATGGGAGCCTGGCATGACTGCCCTCTGAGAGGTTTAACAGGCAGCTGAAAGAGTTAGATGCAGTTGTTTGCATCCAACCAATTGAGGGAAGCCAGGACCCCTGTGGTTGAATTGGGGAGGAGCTGGAGGAAGCTGAGGAGGAGGGCAACCCCATTGGAAGACCAGCAGTCTCAACTAGCCTGACCTCCAGGATCTCTCAAACACTGGGCCACCAACAAGGAAGCATACACCAGCTGATACAAGGCCCCCAACACATATACAACAGAAACCTGTCTGGTCAGGACTCAGTGGGAGAAGACAAACCTAACCCTTGAGAGACTTGGGTCCCCAGGGAGTGGGGAGGTCTAGTGGGGAGGTGTAGGGGTGGGAACATCCTCTTGGTGACAGGGGAGGAGGGAGGAGGAACAGTCAGAGGGTAGACCGGAAGGGGAGATAATGACTGGACTGTTAAAAAGAAGATTAAAGAATAATGATAATAATTTAAAAGAAAAGAATAAAGATACTGCCAAAAGTTAAAGAAAAAAAAAAGCAAAACACCAAAGTCCTCTAATTCTTGTATTCAAAGCTGCAAGTAGACTGTGCAAACACTCCTAGTCTTTGTGTTTTAAGTCATTAATTTAACAAGAGCTCATTTTAAAAGCGATGGATAAAACATGAAAACATCAACATCAGTACCGCATATTCCTTAAGACAGTTTTCACGAGTGTATCTTCATTTGTTTGCACAATGGTTGCTTTCACGCTGGCTGACAATGTGCACCGCCGGTCTTTTCCCCACATCCTATCTCCCCTTTCCTTTCTCCCTCACATCAGTCTACCTCTTTTCCCTAACGTCTCCTCTACTTTCATGTTCAATATATACACATGATCTTATACATCAATATAAAACCTAAGATACACAAATGACAAAAATCATATTGTTTTTCTTCGATCAATTCAGCTCAAAATGATAATCTCTGGTTGCTAATTGCATATGCTTTCTTTCTAATCACATAGCATTGCTCTTTTCCATGGCCGAATAAAATTGCATATATATATTTACTATATATATATATATATATACTTTCTATACATTCTTCTGTTAATTGATACTAGGCAGAACTCATGGTTTGATATTGAGATAATGTTAGATTTAAAATGAAATAATTTTTAACTTTGTAACTCACAATGCATAAAATAATTTCTACCAGTAATAAACTTACACAATAATTTCTAACTTCAAGTCAGGGACAGTTAAGTGAGGTTGTCAACCCAAAGCTTAATCTTGTTATAATTATTGATCCAAGCGCAACTGTAGCACAGCAGTCCGTAAGTCACTCCAGTAGATGCCATCTCTTAGATGTAGAGCAGAAGAGAAACTTCTTTTCTTTTTGTCTTAGAGGCTGCAGTAAGGGAAAAGCTATCCATAGCCTTGATCATTGGTAACAAAATGAGACTCTGATCTAAACAGATAACTGGGAATAGACTTTTCAGACCTCTTACTGTCTTAAAAGTACCGCAGGAAAAACATTATATCCAATTCCTGTAAAACACAGAAGATTTCCCCATTTTTGAAATGGATATTTTGTAGAAAGTGATATATTGAAATGACTTCATACCTATGAGTCTCTTCTGAAACCTATCAGGAATAATGGGAGCATCCAAATACGAAATAGTGATGCACTGGGGTCGTCTACTGTTCTGATGTTTGCAAGGTCCTTTCACTGCATGGCCTACAGCACATGGCTGACTAAACGGAGGGTACGCCTGCAGAACAGCTGCCGAGAGGTGGCAGTACATCTTTAAAAATTTATTTCACAGCAAAGTTTTCCGTCTAAATACTACTTACAGATTCGTTTTTTTTCTGAGCCATGTGATGATACACATTTGTACACTAAAAACTTTCTTTTCCATGCAGATAAAACATGCCAAAATAGCTCAGTCAGGTTGAGCTTCTGAACGCATTTGCTCCCAAACATTTGTTTGTGTCCACGTGTACAAACTGAATGATGCCACAGGTCTGGTTGTGAAGCACCTGACTCCATCTTCAGTCTGCAAAGTTTTATTGCTTCACGTGATTCATTATCGATGACAGCAGAGATTCTCCAGTGCTTAGAATTTTGCTCCTTGGGATATTCCAGAAACCAGTGTGTTGTTATGGATTACAAATAAATCTTTTTTCCCCAGATGGCAGATACTGAATTAACAAGTCTTTAAATTGATTCTGTCTTCCTGAAGTCCAGACTCTGCCATAGGTTTCATGAAAATATCTGTAAGTCACTGCACTATTTGACAACTTTTGAATGTTAAATATGTATTTAAATTACATTAAATTCCATTTTCTAAAACAACCAGCGTCACAGGGGAATTGCTAGACTGACGGCTATGCAAGCAAGAGTACCCGAGGGTGGATTATCACAGGTATAGACCTGAATGTGGCTGTATGTGCATGTGTTTGTGGGTGCCTGTAACCCCAGCATTGGAGGGACAGAGGCAGGCTGATCTTGGGAGGCATGGGCTTCTTGTCATTCAGGCTAGTGGAAAATACAGATACCAGGTTCAGTGAGCAATATCTTTAAAAAATAAGGTTTATACATATGTATACAACTACACACACACACATACACACACACACACACATTCTCTACACATACCACACACACATACATATCCCCTATACATACAAAATGCTCAAATTTAAAATGATTAATGTAATTATAATTCTAATGTATCCAAATCACATGCTTCTGTCTTTCCTGGGTTAGAGATTTTGTTTCTTAGCCTTCATTCCCATATTCAATAAATTTATTACTAATTAGTGATAACATGTGAATTGTTTCTTAAAATAATAGTCGTCCCTCTTGAACTGGGGCACTGAATTAAAGCACACTGACCAAAGTCTGAAAACAGACAGTGGTTGTGTTTCGTGGGTTGAGTTTCTAAGCTAAAGCTGAGCTCTCAAGGCAGCAGCTCCTGTGGTCATTCTGCTCTGACGTGTGAATTTTAGACTCCTCTAGATGACCTCCAGGAGGTTAATCACCTCCAATAAAGTAGCAGTATTACATCTGTGTTTTGCAAAGATGCATAGTGAATAAAGATGGCTGTAAGAGCACAATTGACATGAAGGTTAATATAGCTCTTTACCTCATTAATTACTAAAACATACATCTATATGGACCCTGTGAGGCCAGACATTGCTACATCCTGTGAAAGAGGTTTTATACAACAGCCTCGATGTTAATTTCTAGGTTTTTTTGTTTTGTTTTGTTTTGTTTTTATTTTTACTTCCTGAAGGAAGGTTTATGAGGCAGCTCAGACAAGGAATTTAAGTTTCTTAAAAGTGTGGCACCTGCCTTGATCTCCATTTCCCTTCTGTTTCCCGGAGACTTTAACCATAAGAGTTGACAGATTATGTTTCATGACACTGGCAATCTCTCTCTCTCTCTCTCTCTCTCTCTCTCTCTCTCTCCTTTCATCCTTCCCCCTCTCTCTTCTACACCTCTCTCATGTGTTTGTTTCTGTGTGTGGAGATGTATGGTGTGTGTGCGTGTGTGTGTATGGTGTGTGTGTGTGATGTGTATGGTGTGTGTGTGATGTGTATGATGTCTGTGTGTATGTGTGTGTGTATGTATGTATGTATGTATGTATGTATGTATGCATGGTGCATGTGATATGTGTATGGTATGTGTGTATGATATGTGTATGATGTGTATATATGTGTGTGATGTGTGTGTATGGTGTGTGTGATGTGTATGGTGTGTGTGTGTGTGCATGTGTGTGTGATGTGTATGATGTGTGTGTGTGTGTGTGTGGTGTGTATGGTGGTGTGTGTGAGGGTGTGGTATGGTGGGTGTGTGTGTGTTTGTGTGTGTGTGTGATGTGTATGGTGTGTGGGGGTGTGGCTGTGGGAAGGTGTGTGTTTGGTGTGTGTGTGTGATGTGTGGTGTGTGTGTGTGTGTGATGTGTATGGTGTGTGATGTGTATGTATATGAATGTGTGTGGTGTGTGTGTGCGTGTGTGTGTGATGTGTATGGTGTGTGTGTGTGTGATGTGTATGGTGTTTGTGTGTGTGATGTGTATGGTGTGTGTGTATGGTGTGCATCTATATGTATTTGTGTGATGTGTATGGTGTGTGGGGGTGTGGTGTGGGAATGTGTATGGTATGTGTGTGTGTGCGTGCGCGTGTGCGTGTGTGTGTGTGTGTGTGTGTGCGTGTGTGTGTGTGATGTGTATGTGTGTGGGGGTGTACCTGTGGGAAGGTGTGTGTTTGAGTGTGTGTGTATGCCATATGTCAACATCAGGTGTTGTTTTAGTTCCTTTCTATTGCCATGACAATACGCCATCATCAAGACAACTTATAAATGAAAGCCTTTAACGTGAGGCTCATGGTTCCACAGGGTTAGAGTTCACGATCACCGTGGCCTGGAGTGTGGCCTAGCTCGTAGGTAGGGGTGATATTGAAGCCGTAGCTGAGAGCTTCCATCTTGAAGCACAGCCACAGGGCAGAGAGTGCTACCTAGAAATGCCATAATCTTTTAAAACCTTAGCACCAATGCCCAGTGATACATCTCCTCCAACAAGACCTCACCTCCTAATCTTTACCACAGGATCCTACCCACTGCGCACCAAGCATTCATAGCATGTGCCTATGGGGAGCATTCTCATCAGACCACTGCGGCTGTTGATCCTTTCATCTTAAAAATCATGTAGACTAGGCTAGCTAGGCAGAAAGCCCAAGAGGTCCTGTCTCTCCAACCCAGGACATGTCCACCACCATATCTGACTTTCTCTATGTGAGCTTGAGGCACTCGAGCTCAAGTGTATACGTTTCCACTGCAACCTTTTACCAACTAAGCTGTCACCCATGCTCTTACACCATATCATTTTAAAGCAGTTGCTTTACTTCCCAAAGGACGAGTCAGAATGTGACCATCTAAGCATTGTGGACAAGGGACACAGGAACCATGAAGTATCACCCTGTAATTGTAAGGATGTTACATCACCGATATATATATATATATATATATATATATATGTGTATATATATATATATATATATATACATACATGACAAATCTTTTTAATCCCTTTTGTGTTTCATATGGAAAAAATATCTGACTGGAGAAAGTCTAAATGCTGATAGAAATGTAGATGAAATGCAGCTCACAGGAAGGATCCTATATGCAGACATCTGCACCGTTATCACCAGATACATTTTGATATTTATAAATATGTATGTCATAACCACATTTTGAATAAAATTTTCCCTTGAGCCAAGTCCCAAGGAAGTGAAGACTGTAAAACCTTCTGTAATGGGAAGAACACTAATGTAGAAGCTCATTCATTAGGTGGCATTAACACTGGATTATGTTTTCACACTTCATCCTTGATGACCTTCTCCAAGAAGAACTAGTAAAAATGGATGTTGCCCTGCCCTACTTACTGGATGTAGAGGTTTTGAAAACCATGCAAGCAAGCATGACTTACTAACAGGATCCACCTTGTACAAAATATGTACAAGAGAATAGATATCTTACAGAGTCTGAGGTAAATATTGAAGTGTTAAAACTGGTTCCCACCCCACCCATGAATATACCCAGTAGCGAATTTCTTGATTCTTCACATTGCAAAGGTTATGATAATCTCTGACAGCTGTCCTTGTTCTTTTTGAAAATATTTTTGCTAAGCAAGTTTCCATGCATGAAATTGTGGTGGTTTAGTGACAGCAGAGTGTCTAGAGAACCAAATGTTCGATGGCAATTAGAGAGAAAGCATCACACACAGTTGCTGAGTCGTTGGATTCTGTCTAAAATACATTACTTAGAGCACTGAGTTCTGCCTGCATACTATGCTTGCCACTTTAGAATCTGTCCGTGTTAACATCAATCGCTGCTTCAGGAGGTCTTCGTGTAGGAGACACATCTGTCTGTGTGGGTGTGCATGTGTGTTCCTATCCAATGCACATGTGTTTGTATGGTTATGCATGTATGCATGTGTATGTGTATTCAAGTGGGCTATACATGTGTTTGTGTTTATTGGGTATATATGTGTGTAGGTGTGCATGTATGTACATGTTCATGTGTGTATGTGTAGTCTTCTTAGGTGCACATTTGATTGTGGGGTATGCTGACAAATGCTCCCCAGTTCCTGGGCCGAGGAGGGTATACCATGATGATGGGTACTCTGGAGCCTTTGTCCTTATAGAGGGTAGAGGCAGGGTCTCAGGGCTCTTCATTCCTTTCTTCCCAGGACACAGGAAAGTTTTAACATTTCCAAGTCTGAGTGAGAAGATGACTCAGTAGATAAAAGTAAAGCTGTGCTTTGTACCCATGCAGACTGGAGGGCAAATCCCTTAGACCCATGTAAATGCTGGGTGGGTGTGGATATGCTGATTGGATGGAGAGAGGGGAGCCCTAGAGAAAGCTGGCTAGCCAAACTACCTGAAGCTCTGAGCTCTAGGTTCAAAAGTGAGAACCTTTTCCTCAGTATATGAGTAAGAAAATTAAGCAAGACATCCAATGTCAATCTCCACATACATGCACACCCAAAAACTAATGTGCACCTGATACGAATATGTATACACACATGAACACATATATACATGCACATCTACACACATGTGTACCCCACCTGAACACAACAATGTACATGTACAACCACACACACACACTCATGTACCCTATGTCAAAACACATACACACACAAGCATGCATGCACACCCCACACACACATGTATATTAGATATGAATACACATACATGTACACCCACACAAACCTATGTATCCTACAAGAAGACACATATAAACACATTAAAGCACACACATAAAACACATGTGCCCCTGACATAAGCATACATAGACACATGCACAAACACCATACACACATTAAAATGTACTAAAAAGATTTGGGCATCTCGAACCAGACTGCCTGGATTGGAATCACAGCTATGCCTTGTCCTAGGTTTCCAGCCGTGAATGTGTTCTTCAGTAACTGCTTCGTGCTCTCCTCCCAAGACAGTCGAGTGGTATTCCTGGAATAATGTATGGAAGACAACTGGGATGGATGGGGTTTAGAGCCCAGAAAATGCTGTTTAACTATCTGCACTTCTTATAGTAAATGATAAGACCCATTGAGCACCCCAAATTCTGTTGACATAATATAGACAGGTCCACGAAGAGCGTGAGCATTTCCGCGTGTTGCTCACTGGGCACCCTAGTGCTCACATAGCTGGATCCTAGGCAGGAACAGTTACCAGCATGGCTTCGTAATGCTCTGGGGTTTTACCTGCTTCAGCCCTTATAAAAATTCATTCTGCCTCCTCAAAATCTGAAAATTACTAATCACATTCATGACTTTTTGATTTCTTAATCATAATTACAGCTTCTATCATAAGCAGTCTCCTGGTTTTATTTTAATGCACATTTATTTTGCATATTTTGTTCCAAGGACAGGGATTGCTAAAACTTATGCTAGGTTTTTGATAAAGTGGCAGTTATGCATCCTGATAAGTTTATTTATGTTTGCTAATGAGAGGATTCAGACGGAGTAAACAGTGTAAAGACAAAATTAAAAGTGTGCACGAGTGTGTTTGTGTAAATGTGAGTGTGTCTGTGTGTATGTAAACTTTATCTTCTTTTCCTTTATTTCCTAAAATCAGTACTTATCAGGTTAAAAAATTTAGGCCATAAAACTGAAAATGAGATGGCTTGAGGTGTTAAGTAGTTTCATTAAATCTGTCTGGCATTCTGTGGCTCTTTTAGATTTTGTAGTTATTGCCTAATCTATGTTTGCCAAAAACTAACTGCATAATAAACTTGCATTTAATTTCCAAAGCTATGAAGAAAAATTAATAGCAGGAAGAATAAGTTTTATCTCGTTCTTAGGTTTATGTGTTACAAACATCATGTTAAATATACAACACATCCATCAAATATATTATCGTTTCTTAGCAGGTAACACAGTTTTGAACCCCTTTTTAAAAAAAAAAATCTTGGACTCTAAAATGTTCAGTGTTCATTGAAAATCTTACCAATTCAAGTTCTTTGAAATGCTACTGATGAGTTGCCTATAATTCTTTGTCTTTGTGTGGGACCCTGCACGCCATTGTTCTGACCTTGTCTTTGCTACCATTTCTAAAAGGAACTAAACAAGAATTCAATTCAAAGTTCTGTGTAGCCCAGGACATATAATGAGTCACGTGCCAACACCAAACAGTGGGAGATGGTCAAGTGCTAAGCGTGAGCCTGACCCTGGGTTGGCCTGAGACATTCACCAGCATGAATTCACAGGTCAGATTTTACAATTCTTCCCTGTTGGCTGAACAGGGAAGATACAGAGATGGTTGCACAGTTCTTTCTAGAATATGGATCTGATCTATTATCAGAGCAGGTCGGGACACAGGGCACTGGGCAGTGGACTGAACCCAATAAGCCTAGACCAAGATTCACAGGCAGCCTCACTTGCATTTCACACACAGCTGTGCCTGCAGGTGATAAAGTCCCTTCCTCACAACAAATCCAGATTTTACAAAAGACTATAAATAAAATGAATGGCAAGTGAGCGTGTGTGAGGACACCTCAATGAGCAGGCGCAGAGAACAAATCCATGCAACTGTGAAAGTGATGGGCAGCTGTGTGTCAGTCAGCCAGTGCATTATTACCCACTAGCTCCTCTCCACAGATCCGGTCACGTGATCCACGCATCTTCCTACATAGTCTCTTTTCATTTCACTGCAAGGAAGTCAGAGCGTGTGCTGAAAAATTCTCTATTCTAAATGTTTACTTCTCTCCTGTGGTTGTCAGATCATAATTTATTTTACATTGTTTTTGTTTTTCACTCCATGAAAGGGAAGTCAGTTGAGGACCTAAGAAATTGAAATAATCTAACAAATTCAGACATAGTTTATATCCTATGAGTTTGATCCATGAATCTGTTCCCTGCTGTTGGAAGTGGAAGGCAATGGTGAGGGGACTTGAAGGGACATGTCACCAGGAAGAACGCAAGGTTGACCAGTAAGCCCATGGAGAGATGCTGAAGAGCACCAGAACCCCAGGAAGCAGCAACCTCACAACAACCGTAGCCACTTAACTCCATGATTTCACACCAGCTGCACACTAACATTACAATGTAAAAAGACTAGAACTTCTCGTTGTTGCTGGGATGAATAAAAGCTGCTATGAGCTAGGCAGACAAGTTGGTAATTTCTTAAAAAGGTAAACTCTCCAGGCAACTGGGAACCTCACCTCTGGACATCTGTGCTGCAGGAATGAAAACTTGAGTCTGAACCAGAACCTTAGGGATTGGCTTTATTTCATTTTCTCTCAGTGATGGAAAACATAAGCCCAACCCTTTAATTCTCGCATGATGTCATACGCATGATAGGACATGCCACTTAAGAAAAATATGTGCATGAGAAGTTCTGCATCAAGGAATGATGCCACTGTGAAGGTTGTCAAGGAAGGAATGAGGAAAGGATTAGGTAAGGTTGAAAATGCTACTAGGTACACACACACACACACACACACACACACACACACACACACACTGGTACACACATTTGTTAAAATTCATAGAACTGTATACAATAAATACACATATAACTTTTATGACGAGGTATTTAGAGAGGTTTATTTTCCCCCAATATAAGCTGTTTCAAAAGCTAAAATTCTTAGCGGAGAAAGAGACCCACCAATGAAAAATTCAAAAATTGAAATATATACTAAAGTCCAATTCTTGAAGAGCCTTTCCCTTTGGAATCTTGAGAAACAGAGGGAGCCATAGTTGGGCAGAGATTGCTTGTGACGGGTGAGTACGATGCAGAGTTAGATGGACTTCTTCATTTCTGTAGTACTAACTACAGAATTTAAATCCTGTGAGCATTTAAATCTGTATCGAACACATCAGATCTATAAATTCATACATTATGTTGCCTGAAAGAGGGCCATCTGTAAACTGAATGAATTTCAAGAAGCATTTATGCAAGTTTATAAATAATATATGAGCAAAAGATAGTCCAGAAATCAGGTGAAAATTGAGAAAACTGAGTAGATTACAGTATATGGAGACAATCTCCCATTTCTATCATGCACAGCAAAAGAGAACAAGTTATGTGAGAATAAGTATATGATCAGATGATTAATTTAAATAAAATAACCCTCTCTTTCTGAACATAGAGGAGAATATTAGATCAAGAATATTGACTCTGAATGTAGTTGTTTGTGTATGAATGTATTATACCATCAAACTAAAATGCAGAGCAGACAACGGAAACTTAGATTGTATTTTACAAAACAAAATCTAATAGTAAAAGAAAGAATAAATCCAAACAAACATTATGTCTCATTCTGTCCCTGTTAAATTTTGCCCAACACTGTCATTTATAACCTCACTTCAGTATGTGGCCATGGATAGTTCAATAAAGAAAGTAAAAACTTACTAGTGTACAAACAAATAAAAACACTTAATTCGTTTGGTATTTTTACTGAACCAAGAGTTGTTTTCTGTGAGCATGAATATGGGTATTAAAAGAAGTGATGATGTTACATGTGGTACAGTTTGAGGTTATAGCTATATATGTCAATTGCTGGTAAAGCCTGTGCCTGGTCTAAACTACACTTCAACCACTCTTGTGGTTATTTATTTCTCATTTGGTTTCGACTAGTCTCAAGTAGGTTGATCTTGCTGAGGTATTTTCAACCTTGTGTGAGACAGTCATTCGTTTTCCTTCTAACATGAAAATACTATGCTTTCGTACCATAGGCTGAACGGTATTCTTTCTTCTGTAGTCCTCACATGCTCCTGATATCAGCTGGATCCCCACACATGTCCTTATTCCTTCAAGTGTCTGCATCTGCCTTCATTACAGGGAATTTGTTGTTTCTAAAGAAGCTTAGTTGGGTTTTCTTTTGTTAAAGCAAGAATTTAGGTCATCTGCGAGCATGCTGATAGTTTCATTCAGACTTGTGTTTTCAAGTAGAAAGAGAATCCACACAGATTGAATATAATCAAGTATATGCAGACACAGACAGACAGACACAGACAGACAGACAGACACACACACACAGGTTAGAAGTGGTACTCTAAGAGTACTGTGACTTTCCACTCAAGAGTACAATACCTGTTTCCTGAATATATAGAATATTTCCTACAATAAAATAAATTACTTTAATCGTAAATTTTTCTTACCTTTTTCTGTTGAATCCACTCTGGAAATTTTACATGCAAGGCTGTGGAGAACCTTTTCCTCTGGGAAGGACCTTTCTAACCACTTACAGACTATTACTTTCCTGTTGTATAGCACACCATTTCCTACTAAACTGGTTTCCATGACAGGTGGTTCTTAAAGATTTTCTCAGTCCAGAGCTTAGGTTCTCATGGCTATAGATGGAAATCCCCTATAAATAAATCATAAGTACATGGCATGCTTGTGCCTCATTTAGAACCTTTGCTAAGGTCTCAGACAGCAGAGGCTAGACAGTGACTCTTACTATTGAGACATCAGGGCAAGCCTAGCCAAACTGTGTTCTGCGTTGGCTTAACTGCTGTTTAGTTGACTAGAGTTTACCGTGTTTTCCTTATTTTTAATCTTAGGTTGGTACATAAAGCTGTGAGACTGATGATGACATTTCCAAGGCACACATGTCTAGGCTTGCCCACCTCTCCTGTCTCCATCCCCTCCTGCAGGTCCCTTCCACTGGCTAGTGTTACCCTCTTAGCATGTGTTTACCAGGAGGAAGGATTTCCGCTAGTCTGGCTTTTACAAGTTTATGCTTGTTTCTTATGATACCTGTGAACACCCTCTGCCGTTCAGTTAAGGGATATAAAGCACAACATCCTTGTCATTAAAAACAGCTGGAATGTGGATTTTTCTCAATAAACTGGGATGTGTTGGTTACCAACATTCAGTGTAGAGAAGGGTGTGCGTTTCAATTTCCAACCTACCTTTAACTCATAGTTTGATCTTGTGATCTTTGCTTCCTCTTAAACACCATTTGTGGTCTTTGTAGCACAGTCAGTAAAAGGCCATCCATCATGTATAGGTTCCCTGAAGATTACATTGGATCATATATGAAAACCTCAAGCAGTGCCATCTGACATTCCTGAGTAAACAGTATTTGTCATTATGATTTCTGCTGTGATGATCTTAAAATTAAAGTTGCATCTCATTCTAAACCCCTCCTTCCTGATGCATAGAGAACAACAATGCCAACCAACCAGAGCTCCCAGAAACTAAACCACCATCCAAAGAGTACACATGGACAGACCCATGGCTCCAGCTGCATATGTAGCAGACGATGGCCTTGTTGGGCACCAATGGAAGGAGAAGCCCTTGGTCCTGCCAAGGCTGGACCCCTCAGTATAGGGGAATGCCAGGGCAGGGAGGCGGGAAGGGGTGGGTGGTAGGGTGGGGGACACCCTCATAAGAAGGAGGAGGAAGGGAGGGTGGGATAGGGGTTTATAGACAAGAAATCAGGAAAGGGGATATCATTTGAAATATAAATAAAAACATCTAATAAAAAAAATGAGACAATGGGGAAAAAAAGACCTTCTTCTTTTCCTTATGATCATCTGAATCCCTGTACAAAGTCTGACATATATTCTGGACCTCTCTTCCATTGGCTATAATGTTTTCCATTAGACTATATGATTCTCATTTTAATGGATATTTTTTGTTTACATTTCAAATGTTATCCCCTTTCCCCCACCTACTCACCCACCCCTTCCCGCCTCCTGTGTTGTGAATGTGATTAAAAACCAAAGCCAAATCAAACATGGGGTGTAGAAAGTTGTTGATCCTGATGGTATTTCCCAGGTTTATCCTAGAAATCCAAGAACTGTTCTCTGTAGAGTAGATCTGTTGTGTTTCCTGTAGAATAAAGTGATTCAATGATAGGCAAGTCCCTTTGCATATAGCTTGTCCCCATAACAGGCCAGCGTTACAGTTTTTATCACTTCTTTATTTCTGTATCCTGTGTAACGTCAAACACGATGCATATTTATCAGCTTATATATAAGAATCATGGTGTGTCTAGAGGCTGGGGTAAGGATATATGTAAGCCATTTGGAGCCAGGTCCAAGTATATTGTCATATGCTGTGGTAGAGTATTTAATCTCTGTGAAGTAGGGATGTGATAGTACAGAAGGAGAACTCTTGGTTAGGTCTCTGATATCCACTGTATGTTCTCAGGTTGACTAGGAGACAGTAGATACAATAGATGAATAGATACATGTAGGTAGAGGTAGATATAAACCATGTGCAGAGGTAGACATCGATGATGCAGTTAAGGCTAAAATAATGTGAAAGAACGTGGTGTGTTTGTGGAATATGAAGTGGTCCTCAGTGTGGTAGCTAGAGCATGAGTTAAAATTACAACTGGAAGACTGACTGGGCACGATTCAGCATCTGACACCGACAAATGCATGCTACCACACTGACTCCACTGTGACACCAGCTTGCTGGTGTACTGACTCCACTGACTAATGTTTTTCTTCTGCACTTCCTTTTGTGCCCGTACTCAAGCCTTTCTTTCTGAGTCATTGTACTTTTTATGCATAGTTCCTTACCCAGGTTCTGCCTGGCAGGAAGAGCTCCATATTGGACAGCTCCTGCCTTAGTTTCCCAGTTCTCTTTGCAATCTTCCAAGATGCTTGTTGTGGACTTATTTCCCCTTGAGCCACTCTGAACATATCCCATTTCTGTTCCAGAATGATTTATTCAATTGCCAATCACTTCTTCAGAATTTACATCATTATTGTAAGGCACATGATGCATTGTGGAACCTCAGGACTAAGTCATGACTTTAGAGGAGCTTAGGGAGATCAAAAGCATCATCTGTGAATGAAGTAGAAATGAGGAATAAAACGTGAGGAATAGAGTGGAAACCACAGGTTGTGAGCTTCATTGAAAGTCACATGTTTCCTGTTTTTAAAACACCAGGCATTGAAACGAAGCACACAACCCAGTTGGACCCACTCCAGCTTTAAATGCCATCTGCTTTCTGCCAGCTTCCAACTACCCATTTCCTGCCTTCAGAACTCTCCGCCATGTTTGCCAGGATGTTACATAGATACATCATGCTAATCCCACTGAGAAGTGATCCTAGATACTACCCAGCGAGTTTTAATCTCCTTGCTCAGCATTCTGGTCAGAAAATGGCAGTTCTACAACTTCAGATGCTTAGATATTAAAGCTCAGCATTGTCTGTGACAGATACCGTTTTATCTTGAAAAGTGTCCAGTTAGAACGAGCTAGAGTTTAGCCTCTTCTTTGTCCTTCCTCCATCTCCAGCTCTACTCCCACTTCCCCATGCGTGTGTGCCAAGCTTTCCTACCACATTCTTGTCTCAAAAGCAGCCAAGGGGAGACTGCCAGTGTTGTCAAATCAGGTTGTTCTTTGATCTAGTCAAACCTTTGCCCATTGCCCTTCTGTGATTCCCCATATTAAAGACTGTCTTTAAAATAGTTCCAAGGTGCTGTACCCTGTACCTTCTCCTTATTTTGTTTGCCTTCTAACATTGTTTTCTTTTCCCCCTACCTCCTGCTTTCACTCTACCCTCAGTCCATGTCCTGATTCAGTTTTTAGCATCCTGGTCTCCTGTCTGTTTCTGAATATTCCATCTAAGCTCCAGCATCATCAGTATGAATTGTTCTTTACCTCTCTGATGTCACCTTCTTCCCTTATCTCTAGTTGTTTTTTAAACCGACTCTCTGGGGAAGACTTTTAGATTTTCAACTGAATTTCGTACCGCAGATCACTGTTTCTACTAAGCATTCTCACCCTAGCACTTCTCTAATATTCCACTCCCATTTGCTTCCAGACACCCCCTCCCTATTGGAATGTTCCCACCTTGAGACCAAGGATTCGAGGTTCTTTATTCATGACTCCATGTTCAGTCTCTGAAAGGCATTTTGTGCTTCTTTATTTAATGAAGGAGTATTGCTAGGCTCCAGAAGCTCCCTACTCAATAAACCTTCATTCAAGGATAAATATTGATCATTCAAACAGGACCTTGTGCCTTGGAAACTTCTTGTCTGGCCATCATCTGTGAAGATCTGCTATACATTGAGGGTATAAAACCCCTCCGTTGGTGAAGCAGCCAAAAAGATGTGCTGAATGGCCGTCTACAAAGTGCCCTGGGAAACCACAAAATACCAATTCTTGTCATATTGAGGTCAATGCCACAGAGTCCATAGTTCATGCATGAGTGTGAGCTTCAATGGTGGGAGAGCGCTAAACTTTCCAAAAGCTTTTGTACTGCTACAAAGATGTGTGCCTCAGACCCAGAAAAGCAGCAGCAAGGGGCCAGGCACTTTCTTCCTGACCTCTGTTTTTCAGACTTTACAATCAAAAGACTATGCAAAGTAATTCAAAACGGAACTGCATAGAAAAACTCTCCGGGTGCTGTGCTCTCATTTGACAGTTTCTTGTTCATTGTCTGTCCAGCTTTCTACGTGTGACCCACAGAAAGGAATACATGTCCTGTATAAAAGTGACATTTAAAAATCACACAATACTGATTCCTTTATCCATCTTCATACGAGACACTAAAAAAATTGGCGTTTAGCCTAGTTTTATTTTATTATCTTTTGTGTTTGTGTGTGTGTGTGTGTGTGTGTGTGTGTGTGTGTGTGTAAAACAGGATGGTTAGACAGACAAGAAATCTATCAAGGGCTAATCTAACTAGCTCAATACTAAACAGTAAGTCTCATCCCCCACTGGCATTTACATGAATTTTGGTACCCTAGGCTCTCTAGTCCTCACTTTTAACACTTAGCAGTCTCCCTAGACCTATCAATCTTGTATAGATAGCAGTACAATTTTTAGAGAGGTAAGACGCTGTAGAGTCTCTGTCCCACGTCTCCAAGTGCGTTTTTCATAGTCAGCCTTAAGCTCCTCCAAGCATGTGAACTATTTCTACATTTACAACTAATTGCATTGATGGTAGCACTGCTTTCAGGAGCCCAGTACCTAGAGACCACTGCAAACTCCACAAAAGCATGGATTAAAATGCATAATTAACATACATCAGTGATTACCCCTGACCATCTAGGGAAACAGTAGCATATGTCTTCAGGATGTAATGAAGCAGCAATATGCCTGATTGAAGGTGATCCTAAGAGTAAAGCTGTTTTCTACACTTCACATCAGTGAGCGGATGGATCTGGTGTGATACGTTAAGACAAAGCACTCCGAGAGCGTGCTGCTTGGAAGGTTGAGAAGCCGCTTACTTCTCCAGGAGTCCCTGCCTGCCAGGGTCACACTGTCAGACTTCACAGGCCTCATGAAGGAAACGAAAGTACATTACAGGAGGGCAGGGGACATGGGCAATTTTGAGCCATGGGTAAAATGCAAGATTTTACACTCAATCAACTGTGTGATAGAAAGCACTTTGGTAAAACAGATAGCAAATTCATGGGTCCTGTAAGCACAGCAAAGGAAGTCTCCCATGGTAAAGTGGATACAGGTTGATAAAATACAGTGGGAAATTTATTTTAAAAAATCACATATATGTACAAAATAGAAGAAAAATATGAAGACACAAATGCATGTGCACAAGCATGCACACAAACGCACACACACACACACACACACACACACACACACACACACACACACACACACACGGGACCAAAAACCACATGGGAATTTACATATTGAAACACTTTTACTGACTGGGTTAGAAGAAACCATCTGACTTTTACCAGAGTCACAGTGTTCCTGATCTTTGAGTAAATTTGGGAAGAGACTCACTCAAAGCTATATGACTTATGACATCCAGCTCTCTGTTTGATATCTTCATCCCCAGTTTTTTATTAAAAGGAGTGAATGCCACAGTTTATAAAAGGAAAGTCTTCATAGATCAGTATAAAATGGTGGAAGGGTCCTGTGGTAGTGTAGAGATAGGGTAAGCATGCTCACCTCACCAACAGTGTTTCTTAGCTTGAATCTGAGTTACAGTTTGAAGCCACAATGTGACTAAAGGTCTCATGTGTTTAAAATCTGGTTCTGAGGCAGGCTGCACACAGTAGGTGGCTCCCTTGTGTGAGGCTTTTGAAGGTATCAGTGTGGTCCCGTTCTTTGCTCTCTGCTTGTGGCGTGTGACTAGTCAACTCATCCTTCTGCTTACTTGATTGATCTCCTGTATGAATCTAGTGGACTGCTTCTGCCATGTGATCTGTTAGAATACTGAGGAAAATGATGAACAATGTAGTCCACATCCCTAACTAATGTATGTCTGTTCAATTCAACATTACACAAATATGTGTGTTAAGAACAAAGCTGGGAAAAAAAATGAAATAAAGGTGCCAGCGTGTTGAGAGTTAATTTTGGTTCATGGGAGGTAAATATGATGATAACGGCATAATAAACCAGTCTCTGCTAATAAGTCACTGAGACCTAATGACTACTTACAAATCTAAGGAGTCAATTCACAGCTTGGTCATTCAGGGGGTCTCCCTGACTTTTACTTTCTTCCAGTCCATTAAGAACAAAGTCATTACAAAAGGCCTTTTATTTCTGTCATCAGATATCCCTACTGGTAAGGCCTTTAATTTCTAATGTTAGAGAGATCCTCATATCAAATTAGGATGTTTGACTTCAAGCAGCTCATGGTTAACTAAGATCCAATCATCCCCTCATGGTAGTTGTAGAATCTAAAGGAACAGATAAATATAAAAACAGTATAAACAGCAATCACTTCAGGGGTATGATTCCCATATTGTGTTTTCCATAGTCATTATTCAAATAGCTGAATTTTGAATCTGGAAAGGTGATTCACTGTCTAAGAACACTTTCTATTCCTGCAAAGGACCTAGGTTTGGTTCCCAGCACCCTCATGGAGGCTGGCAACTGCCTCTAACTCTAGCTCGATGGCTTATAATGCTGTCCTCTGACAACTGTGGACACCAGGCATGCACAAGGTTCCCAGACATCCATGGGGATACTCACACATAAACAGAAGGTAAAACAAATTAGTCATTTTAAAATAAATAAAATGCATTATTTTCATATTGTACTTTACAATGTTAATTGTCCTAACCTGTAGGTTGAATTATTTCCAAAATTATCGTGTGAATTTAATACATGTCTCTTGTTCTGACAAATGATTGTCTGTGCATAGATAAATGAAATAGGTGTGGTGATGATCACAGAAATAGCAACCTGTGGTCTCATGGGGCAAGCCTGTTGATTGCATGGCCATGCTGGCATTTTTACAGGCGAAGGGTTCTCATTGTCTCTGCTTCAGCTTGAAGGTCGTATTTTCGCTCAGTTTCCTGGCCCAACTGAGCCTCCCTTCTCCTCACCTAAAAACATGAATAATAATTCCTCTCTTTCATTGTTATTCAGGAATTTGATTGTAATTGTACACAGTGCTTACACGGCATGTTGCCTGGCGCATACTACATTGTCTGAGTAATTATAGGTGAGCCTTGAAGGGTCAGGGGAATTCAGAAGCATTCCGAAACTCTGAGGAGTCATTAATAATGCCAGGCTATTGACAGGGTTCCAAGTACTGAGATAGATTTTCTAAGTTAATTAATCTCCCGAATCATCTACTTTAAGTCCAGTTATGTTTAGCAACATAAACTCATTGACTTTTTCCTTCCTTTATGTGAATATAAAACATAAAATGCCTATGGCAGCCCTACTTCAAATATCGAGAATCAAAGTTTCATTTATGGGGCCGTTCCCCCCTCAACCCCCCAGTATCAGTTGATTCTTTCAGACCTGACTATTTCATCTGATTGGACATCTGTGTCTTAGTTTTGGAGCTGGACTCAATGTTTTTGGAAAGTGAGTTTAACATTGACTCTATGTTCATTAGAATTCATTTCTCATACATTCACGAATTCCAACGTACCTGACCGGAAGAGTATGAGACATTAAAGATCTGTTGTTCCTTTGTTTGTGCTGTGTGTATGGACATGAGAAACTGTTTTATTTTAATGCATAATAAATACTATTAGCCACACGAGAAAATCTTCTTTATTGTATTCATCATTGGCTTTGGGGAGGTTGGTGTATAAATGGGAATGGGCATGAATAGCTCACTGTTCCTTGAGTCTCTGGAGTCTTAACTGTAAGTTTGAAGAGACTTTTTTTTCTTTTTCTTTTCTTTTTATATTAATTTATTCTTTTTCTTTATTTTTCAACTCAGATGAAAGAGACTTGTCTAATCACCTGCTTTGGCTGTCAAAAGCGACCGATAGCGGGTCTACATTCTTAGCATAGCTCACAGGCCACAGAAGGAGTCAAAGCCCCTGGGCCAACTTCAGTATGCAAAGAATGTGACAGTGCCTGACACGCTTAATGTATGTTTTCTATCTAAAGGAACCTTCAATAGCAGTCCAGGGGGTGTTTAGGGATATTGAAGCTAGGGGGTAGGACATGGACTTTGCTCATCAAATGGTCAAAGAACAAAGTAAGCACAGGATTTCTAAAAGCCAAGCCTATAAGAGGCAGGTGCATATAGACAGGCACTGGGGACTCATGAAAGTCATGATGGAGTGCTGTGACAAAATACCCAAGCTGCAGAAGTTTCTGAACACAGTCATCTGGTTTCATTGTTTTGAGGCCCATGGCAAGACAGAAGTATCAGAGTTTCAGAGCTCAACAGACGGAAGCTTCTTATTTCACAGGTACCAGGAAACAAAAAGAATAACTCTTACGGCCATAAAATATTTTTCAATAACAACACTGAAGTTAATTCTGTTTCCCTTTGATACATAACAAGATCCCCGGCAATCCCTGCCCATGTAGAGTAGGTAAGGAGAACCATAACATACATCCCAACACTAGCTGAGGTTACCAATCAACTGAATTATTAGACAAGTGAATTATAATCTGCCCACATAAATAATTAATTGATATCTTAACCATATAAGCCATGTTGAATTCTTCCACCCCAATTTGATGTGGACAGAGTGCAAAAATCTGCCGCTAAAAGCTTGCATTTTCATCAGGCTATGTAAATTGAAAGAGAGACAATGGAGTTGGGAGATGGCAAGGTAGGAATAGAGCTGTAAAAAGTTAAGGGGAGGTGATGAGGGAGAAAAAAGGAAATGCCACAATTAGACCCGGTTTAGTATCTTTATATAGACTAATAAAAACTCTGGAATTTTTCTTCTTAAAGATTTGAAGATAAACCAAATAATAGTGCTGTGATGAGTATCTTTTTATGAGACTGCTCCAGACAGATGAATTTTCTGAAAATGTTTTTGGCTGCTTATGAGTATACGAGAGACTGATTTTAGTTGCATGCAGTCACAAGTCCACATGCCTTAACAATGTTAATGCCACATCAGACCTGTCAGAACAGATTCACTAGAATCCCTGCAACTCGTACACTGAGGATATGGCCACTGCCCTATGGAAACATTAATGTTTTCTACAGGGTACCACCCCATCCCTGGCACTGGAATCTTACACTTTTGTGCAGTGGGGTGTCTTGCTATGTCCTCTCCTCTCTGGTTTGGTAATGTGTCTTGTCTCAGTATATTGTCTGTGCCTTGTCACTCTCTCATGATCTGGCATGAGCTTTTAACTTTACATTGATTCAACTAATGTTTCTGAAAACAGTCATTAAACCATTCCCCAATTGTTCATTTTACCAATGAATACAGAGCAGCAGTGTGGTCAAATCAGCCAGGCCCCTCCTTTGCTCTGGCAGCCTCTACCAGTGCTGCCCTCTTCAAACATCCCTGTCTACTTTGTAGCTGAGTCAGTTGCCTTGGAATGTCCTGTATTGCTTGAGTCTAGCCCAGAAGGATCTAGGACTTACAATGAAGAACATGACCATTCGATGCCTAGTGTGGGCTAGAGGATGCTACAAGCTCTGGGTACTTCTTACTGAATTTGCATTTGCCCCTTCCCTGTTTTCATTGAGTGTCTCATGTGGAAACCATAAAACCTTTGCAAGTTCTATGGCCACCTGTTGTCCATAACTCCTGCAGTCAATGATCTCCTGTCCAGTGAGTGATTGCATGGGTCCTGTTACTTCCGCTGTTGAGCTCCACCAGTCTGTGTGTTCCCTGCCACACTTCTGCAGCTACCACTAAATACTGAGAGTTGGCACTGGACAGGTTTAAGCAGTAAATGCCCCTCATTGTGGAAGACTTGGAAACATTTCATTTTGATACATTTCACTCTTGGAACCTCAAGGTCACATAATTGCTGGTCAGTCTAACACTTCCTCCTGTATATCTTCTCCAAACCAGAAAATACACTATAATAGAAAAATCAATGGCAGTTCTGTCTGCCAAACTTGTTAGAAAGTCCAGCACTATAAGACTGCAAAATACAACTGAAAAACAAATCAAAATTGTTACACTTTTGGAAGTCAATTAATAGGAAAAAACCCTTCTAAAAGTACAGTTTATGGAAGTGGTTAAAATTAAAAGTGTAATTAACAGAGTATTTGTTAGTATCAATACACTCATATACGGAATCCAACACTGACAGAAACACAGAGCAGGAAGGAAGAAGTGAGACCACAAAGACAAAAATTAATCTAAAATTTATTCAGAAAAGCCATTGAGTGAAGCTAAAAGATTTTTAGGGAAGCCTTACAAGTGAAATTTTCCTTCGATGCTAAAAGCGAAATGCTATATTCCACAGATCAAAATGGTACCCTTAAAACCAGGAGTCGCGTACTAATTTTGGACAGCCGTGTGCACACTCCAATGAGAGAAACTGGCTTCTGTATCATTGGCTAAGAAAGAAGAATGAACAAGTGGGAGGATTCTATGCCCTTGAGTTACGGGGATATATGAGAAGCTTTTGCGGATGAAAGGAAGAGTGAATAAATCTATGGAGACTGAAGTCTTAACCATGACAACTTTTAATTTTTGCTTTCCATATTTTTTTTGTTGGCTTCATATGTTTTACTCTACTTTCCATTAATTTTTAAAACAATACCTGCATGTGGTGAACACCTGTAGCCCAGGTATACAGGTGCTGAGAAAGAGAAAAAGACAAGTCCAATGCCAGAATAGGCTTCATGGTGAGAGACTGTCTCAACAGGATTGATGCTGCTGCTGCTGCTGCTGCTGCTGCTGCTGCTGCTGCTGCTGCTGCTGCTGCTGCTGCTGCTGCTGCTGATGATGATGATGATGATGATGATGATGATGATGATGATGACGATGATGACGATGATGATACTGATGATGGTGATGGTGGTGGTGCTGCTGCTGCTGCTGATGGTGATTATGATGATTGATGTTTATTGATGGTGATGATGATTGATGATTATTGATGGTGGTGATGATGGTGGTGATGATTGATGATGACTGATGATGATTGATGATGATGCTAGTGGTGATGGTGGTGGTGGTGGCGATGGCAAGAAACTGATACAGATTTAGAACATCTTTGAACATTGCAACATCTACTTCTGCAAATATGCTAAGGACAGGGTTGTTCTGTGTGTAGTAATTAGGTGAATGCATGTGGCTTTGCCACCGTGTATTCTGCACAGAGTGGAGCAAGCAAACCTTTCCTACCTAGCCTCTGCTTTAGCTTAAGTCCCTTCAGCTTTCTCCTTATCACCTTGTGGTGAGACCAACATGTAGACAGCATGAATGTCCAGACATCGTGGCTCTACTCCGAGAACTGTATTAAACACAGTTGTCTTCCTGGAAGTTGCCTGTGCTCTTTGGGCATCAGTGGCTCCTGCTTAGAGATCAATCCTTGGCCATGACAGAAAAGTCCTGTGTCGAATTTTCTCACAGTGATTTTGATGTGATATTTAAGAGGCCAGTTTTTTTGGCCTTTAGAGAATGAACTGTCTGAGCTTTAAAAAGTCACAGTCGATATGTGTCCGTCAGATAGAGGAGGACACGTTAATTAACCACAGGAGCTCGGGTATTTGCCTAGCATTCAGTGGAGGTAAATATCTTTATCAAAACCAATATTCTCATCCTAGAATTTGCTGTTTACAAACATTGATAAAATCAATGTGAGTTTTGAACAGCAGGGATCAATACTTTCTGGATACAGTCAGACCTGTCTCTGTTTTGTTTGTTTTTTTTTTAATAGAAAAGGGAAAAAATGTGTTACACTTTTTTAATGCAGTAGAAAATCAAATGTGCTTAATTTTAGTCCTGGAACTAGAAAATACATATGGAAATATTGTAATAAGAAATTAAATTTCTTATTATAGCTAAATTGAAACTAAGAATGCATGAAAACTATAGAATTTTTTCCATCTAATCATGGGATAAAATGTAACCATAGCCATCCTAGCTGTCAGGCACTATGAGTCAGCAAAGAAGAAGGAAACTGTGACCGGCACCATTGATCAAAGTCAGCATCCGCAGGGACACACACTGCTTGCAGCTTGCAGTCTTGCAAACACACCACCAGAATTGATCTTCCCTCTCCACATCTACATTCACAGTAGAGCCTAGGATGTCAACGGAAGATGTTTTATGGAACATCTGACCAGCACTCCCCAAAATTGCCAATGGCATCACTAAAAGGAAACAATGAGAAACTACCATAGCCAAGAAGAGGATGTCGAAGTACAATATGGATTCTACATGCCATCCAAAACAGGTATAAGCCCTCCAATTGGAGGCAAAATGCATCTAAGTAAGACAAATACATTAGTTAATGATGATATGGTAATATTATTCAGTAATTTTAACAAGTATTCCATATTCATATAAAATGTTAATTGTCAGAGTTAAGTCAAGTATGGGCACACAGAGATTCCCTGTGAGTGCCTTTTCTGACATAAAAATAGACTTTCTATTTAATGGCAGAGTGGCAATAAGAGCAGAATGGGATGGATATCACAGAATGATAATGTGAGGTACCTAGCATTTTGGATGTATCCATTCTGGGCATGGGGGAGCCCATTTGGACCAGTGGTAAAGTCGGTACTGTGGTAGCTCTGAGAAAACTCAGGCCAGGAAGGGCCTTACAGAATTCGGAAGAGAAGGTCAAGTGCCTGAACCAGGCAGTCACAGTGACAATGAAGGATAGGTATAGATTGGGCAGCACTCAGGCCTGACTGAAGGGTGCATGGCCAAAAGGGAAGAGCGTCTCCCACACTGGGTTTCAAGTGAAAGATGAATAGTTGAAAAAGTTGACACAGTCAGCAAAAGAGCTTACATGTTGAAGATCCTCTCAGGAAAAGTCACGTCTGTGGAGAAAGCCATGGGTGAAATGCTTGGAGGCTAGCAAGAGCCAGCAAAGTGAAATTGAATAAGCGGTTGAATGTTCTGGGACTGAACAGAGATCACGTGGATCAGTGATCTGCTGCTCCAGCCAGTGCAACAGGTTTGCATTTTTTCTGGGGTTCACCAAAAGTGAAGGGGACCCTGAATTTGTGATACACCTCAATTTGCCCAACATCAAGCAATGTTTCTGATGCAGATAATGTCATGCGGCCTTCCTTCTGCATATACAAACCCCACAAACCAATCCAGTGAAAGAGCTCCCCCAAATATTAATACACAGCTCTTGTGGAAAGGAAGAAAGTCCCGTACACACAGTAGAATGAGAGTATCCAGAGCTGGCAGGCCAGCACTTGAATTCTGTAGATGCAGCTACCATCCAAGGGCAAGAGTTGCAGGTACTGGACCCCCCGGCTGCACAAAGACAGGGCTTTAGATTGGCTGAGGGAGAAGGACACTAAAGAAGCATCTCTGTACAATGCTCACTGTCCCTGGCCACCAACAGCGACAGAAAAGCTAGAAACTCAAAACTGACGCCCTATTTCATTCTCTAGAGCTCTGTGGTCTGAGGAATGGAGGATGGCCGACCAAGGGGAATGTGATGTCAGTTGTGTCTTCAGCCTGTTTCTTCTGGCTCCAGAATATCCTACTTGGTTAGGGACTTAAGATGGGGAGACCTGTGTTGTGCAGAAACCAGAAACTTTATCACAAGAAACCCTTAGAGTCTCAGCCTAGAAAGAGAAGGTGTCATTTCTCTGGAGGGCCATTTCACCAAGTAGTTCACGCAAGAGTCCCACAGGGAAAAAAGAGCTCTGTTCTTGAAAGTGAGCTCAGAGTTGAAATTTGAAGATGAAGTCACTGAGCGGTACTTGAGCAAGCGGAAAGTAACAAGGAAAGGAAGGCAGAGACTCAGCACTGTCTTAGAGGGAGAAAAGTCGTGGATGAGCACTCAGCCCAAACCGGATGTTTACATCTCCTCCTCAGAGGTGTGGAAAACAAAGCAACAGGAGTGGGAGAGGACAGGAGAGGGCGGTGGGAAGAAGTTGGCCTAAATACATACACACATGTGAACTGTATTATAAAACCCAGTATTGTATAATTAGACTTTCATCTCCAATATTTGATTCTTGACTAGCTAAAATCTCTAAAAGATACCCCATAGAGCATGAGTTACTTTTCCCTAAGCTCTATTTAATATATATTTACTTGTCTGCTCCTACAAAGCTTCAGCCACACATACAAATACAGAGGACAAAAATATATTTCAAAGGCCAGAACATGTTGCAGATGATTTACAACTAGGACTTGTCCTGCTGAGGGTCAGGCCACTAAGACTGAAAACAAGACTGAGCACAAGACCAGAAAATAATGCACCCATGCCACGCACTCTAGGCTCGCCCACCTGGGGCCTCCATTGTTGCAGGGCAAGGTGGAGGAACTACAAGACTGAGACCAGACACGAGAGAAGGACAGAGAGCATCACAGAACCAGTCCATTCCCAGTGATGCCAAGCAGAGACTGCCCACAAGCAGGCGGCTGGGCATAAGCAAGAGACTCCATCCACTAAGGACCAGAGAAAACATTGACTCTACAGAGATTTTGATTTATAGAGGGCCGTGGGGTAGGTCACACAAATTAGTGACATGGCAGCCGCAGCCTTTCAGTAGACAGCTATAGGTGTGTGTGTGTGTGTGTGTGTGTGTGTGTGTGTGTGTGTGTGTGTGTGTGTGTGTGTGTGTGTAGTATTTTGGGTGCAATTCATGCATGTGTAGGAATATGACCATGGTGCAAAACATTGTCTTCTGAATTTAGGCATTTGTTGAAAGGAATTGATTTTTGTGCTGTGAGTATAGGATGAGATAGACGATAACAAGGCGACAGTGACCTCGCTGCTGAAGGTCCCTAGGAATCCTGTGAGGTTTTGGAAATATCATATCAGCCATTTTCCTCCCTCATAGCTCAGTGCTGCACATTGGTGAGCTGTAAAGAAAAGCAGCTTATTTTGGCTTATGCTTCTGTTCAGGGTTTGCTGGCTGCAGCTTTTCGCACAACTCTGAGGCACCACAATTCATGTTAGGACCAGGAATAGAAAGTGTGTGTGTGTCTGTGTGTGTGTGGTGTGTGTGTGCATGAAAGCAGAGAGGGGACAGACAGATAGACAGAGAGGGAGAGGGAGAGGAAGAAAGAGAAAAAGGAGTGTATTGGGTGTACTTTTGGAGTAAAGCCACCAAGGATTCAATCATGGGTGCCCTAGCCCAGTGATTTTCCTCTAATCCTCATCTCTTCTTCAAAACTCTACCTTTCAAGCCTACTCAGTTCAAATTTCTATCCCATAATACCAAGAGCAAGGAAGAAATTTCACCTTGAGATTTCTGGAGCAAACAAACTGCAACAGTTTCCTAAATGTCACAGGAGTTGGGGTGAGTACCATTTTCAACAAAACAACTTTGTGGTTATCCTATTTAAAAGGCCGATTTTGTAAGGGTACACCAAGATAAAAGGCAAGTTTCTAACAGTATTCGACCATTTCAAAATGAAGCGGGGAGAAATAAAATTTCATTTACACTTCGGTTCTTAGACTTTTTCTTAAACTTGGTGTGCCACATTAATGCAGGGTTGCGTTTTTATAGGACACAGTCAGCATTACTCAATTTTCCCCTTTCAAGCATGGATCATTTAAGGGACTCTGTAAGTTGACAGGCCAGACTTAGGACACGGATGAAAGGCTTAGAACTCAGTGTGATTGCTATTTGTCCCACATGTGCTCCCTTCCAGGTGAATGACTGGAGGGCGAAGCCCTGTGTTGAAAATTGCTTTTATCTTCGTAAAGGAATCACGAGCCTTCCACGAAGTTCACTTTTAGTTGTACTGCCAGTCTATTTCCATAAAATCTGCCATTAGGGAAGACTACCCAAAAAAATGTCATCTGTCCCCTCTAGATTTACGCTGACTGTTGTCTTCGAGCGCTGTTCACTGAGTTAGCCAAGTGTGAAGGCCATGGCAACATCTCCATTTTTATTAGGAAATTCGAAGAAGTGACAGCAAACTTTGGACCCATCTGGTCATCTTTTCCCCAGTATCTCTGGCAAGGATAACCTAGACCAGCCTGCTAAGTGGATTTAATTGCTGTAATTGGTTTTAATTTTTTCCGAGTTTGAGGCATGTGGAAGGGGAAGCAGATGTTGAGTCACAGTGTGGAGCTTCTAAGTAGCTGCTGACGAGGTTTTACAGCTCAGCATCTACACAGTCAGAAGCGATCTCCCTTCCAGTCAGTTTGGCAAAAATGAAGGTGACAGAAATGGTGCCTGGGTTTTTGTTTTTGTTTTTGTTTTGAATATTTAGTTATTGAGCCTCGATATTAGAATACAGATCACGCAAGAGCACCCAGGTGCAGAGTTCCTGCCTTAATTATGGATTTATTTTTTTAGCACTTGCCAGAATATACGTCCTGTAATAATCTGGAGAAAAGTCCCCAGTTCTACGCTGCAGGGCAAGTAGAAAGTGCTCAAAGAGCAGCATATGGCGGGGTCGTTTGTACCATGTCTGGAAAAGCACTAACATGCATGCCGACTCATAACAGACTTTTTAAGAAATTACTTCAGTTCTTCCAAATGGCCAAAGCAACAGAGGCTCAAGCTGCAACAAGAGCCACAGAAAAATGTTAACTATTTTAATGTAATCATTTAAGGAAAAAATGTCTCTCCCTCAAGAGATGTAAGCTACTTAGGGTGATTTCAAAAAGAAAATCAAAAATAGAGGAGGGAGAAGATCATTTAGGAACAGCAAAGCAAGAAGAGACCCACCTCACCCGTAGTACCTTGAGAATCACTTTGTGTTTGTAAAATAGAGTCACAATGAGTGAGTTGTGACATCAAAGTCACTACTTACAGTGTCTCCAGACGTTTAGCCAGTAGGATTTACGAGCCAATGTAGCAGTAAGCTCCAACCCCAATAAGCCCGTATAAAAACCACACAACCTATTATTATATTTATAAGATGTTCGCCTCGATTGGGCAGATGCATCGCTACACTACTCTCTTCCCCAGCTATGAGCTCCCTTGTACGTGCAGCTTCTCCAGGCCATGTGGTTCTGTCCATCTTCCTTCCACATCCTCTTCCTTCGTCCTTCTTTTTCCCTGCACCCACTCTCTAAGACCTCCAGTCCCACCTTTCCTTTCCACTGCCAGTCACAGGTTCTAGCCTTTATTTGACCGATTAGAAAGCTGGAAGGCTCACAGGAAATCACCTGAGTATGTCATCCACGGCATGGGGCAGCCCCTCTTGAGGAAGCAGAATTATCATCAGAGTACGAACAGCATGGGGGCAACCCACACCAAGCCAGTTTCTACTTCTTAAACTATGATTTGAAGTAGCCGACCTTGCCACCCTTGTCTCCACGTGTCTGTCCAGGACCAGCCTCTTCTCACTAATCACTTGCACAGGTTCTTTGGCTGAGAACCCCCTTATGAGCTTCAGGTGGCCCAGTGGACTAATCTCAGCACAAGCGTCCTCAGTTTTCTTAAAACCAACACACACTCAGACCTTGGATTTCTTCACTACCTAGGTTGCCAGCAGCATTCTGGCTCCTTAAGAACAAAGTAAATGGCTATCCTTGTTTCTAGCTGCCTAGAGCTTTTGCCCACTTATGTCATCTCCTGATGACAGACACCACTAGCCTGCAGGTCCACTGCACTTTGAGGTCTGGGAAATTTCGGAGAAGATTAAACATCTTTCCTTCTGTGGCGATTGGCTTGCCTTATTTTTTCCCAAATGCTCAGTAAAGCCTCTCTCCCCCATCCCATGTAATATTTTTAATTGGAATAAAAGTCTAACACTTTACTCCCTCCCTTGCCTCTTTCTGACTCCTCCCACCTTACCTCCCTCCCCACTCCCCCAAATTCCTCGCATGTCCCTACTCTCTAGTTAATCGCCTCTTTTTCTTTGGCTATTATTGTGATACATATGTATTTGTATGTATACTGTGTATATGTATACACAGATGTGTAAATGTGGCCTGCTGAGTCTGTTTTGTTGTTTGTGTGTGTATGGTTTCAGGGCTGATGGTTATGCTTTGGTCAACCAGTAAGGGGCTCATCCCTGGGAGAGAGAAGTTCTCCTTTCCCCAGCGCCATTAATTGCCTGTAGTTCTTTGTCTAGGGGTGGGACCCATGAAAATTTAACCATTCCACATTATCTTGTACACTGATGCTGCTGCTGTTCCAGTCTTCATTACGTGGCTATTTCTAGGAAAAACCATTTCACAGTAGACGCCATTGATAGTCTGACTCTTACAGTCTTTCTGCACCCTTTCTGAAATGTTTCCAGAGCTATAGATGCAGGAGCCATACCCGTGAACCTACTGTTAACATGATAGTGTGTGTGTGTGTGTGTGTGTGTGTGTGTGTTATATGAAATAAATGAATATATATTCCTTGATAAAGGAATACCATTGCCTATTTTATTTATGATAGAATTCTACAATGACTAAAAGTCTACTCACATGTTGTACAGTCAGTCAATATCTGACAAGTGAATGGATAGAATACTTAGCATTGTAATTTTTAATAATATTCTTCACACATATGCTCAGAAGTCGATTTTAGCATCAGCTCATCACTCATTATCAAAAGTTAGCCCAAAGTCATTAATTCAAATTTCATTAAGATTGACCCTGACATTGACAATCTCTTCAAAGAACTTACTGCATGAAACAGTAGAAAACGGAAGAAGAAACCAGAAATCCTTCACTCTCGTTTACAAATAAATTTCATAGGGAATCTTTCCTAGCTACTAAAACCTGGCTGACTCCGTAGCTTATAAACACCTGCATGTTTTACCCAGTGCTTTCCAGTTTGTTCTGGAAAACCGTGGGAAACTGAGACAGTATTTCTGCTTGCTGAGTCACAGAATGATAAAAGATGCTTACGATCAATGACTTCTTAATATTGAAAACAACACATGTATGCATGTATTCTGGAATATATAGCACAGCCATTCCAAAAGATGGTCCTTGACTCTGATCACGAGCACCGCCAAAGTGAAACAAATAAACAAATGAAAAGTAAAACAGAAAACAGAAAAATGGAATACACAGAGCTAAACAATTAAAGAACAATTATTTGTGTTGTTGACTATACAGTTTAAGAGATACATAGGTAGGTGGATAGACAAATGACTCTTAGTTCTGAAGTTACAATTCCATTTTCAATTTTATACATAAATCAACATGGGGAACACTTCTAAGAGTGTATCAGGTACCAAAATAGGGTTATTATTTAAATACATTTTTCTAACTTGGCCAGAAGCAATAGAATATAATTATAATACATTCTAAATGAAATGTTGAAGATGAAGCATTTAAACTGGCAAAACTATTATGCTGGACTTGTGTGATTAATCTTTGAGAGGAATAGTAAGCATATTTTATTGAGTTTGGAGTGCAAAAAGCAAGATTAATGGATATCCCACACTTGGAATCAAGACTGAAGACCATGCAAAGGAGAGAGGGAAGACATCTGGGCAAAGTCCATGTGGGACAGAGGTGGTCTCTGGTTGGCTAACTGGTTTGTTTCTCTGCACTGTAATTGTTTGTTTACTACAGACCTGTGTTAAGAAACAAACAGATTAGAATCACTGTAGCTCATTGCTTTGTTGACATCTACATGACATATCATAAAAATAAAATGCTTTTCAGATCCCAGTAATAGAGTTTGGCTCTCATTTCGATTTCTGACGTTGTCTTTCTTTTTTATTCCTTTCGATTTCATACACTGTTTTTGATATTTTTCTTCATAGCCCATTTCTATATCATACTGATTATTCTGTAGAATAAAATTAAACAATACTTCTTTCCTGGATGTAATGCTGATGTCCTAAGAATAAAGCCTGAAGCTACAAATGGTAAACATCGTCACCATCAGATTTCAATTTACTACCACAACAAGGAATGAGCAGCAAAGGGCAGAGGAGCGAGAAGAGACCAGTGCAGGGCCCCAGGCGAGAAATGTTTGGCTGGCATTTATCATTGCACTGTAGTTGGTCAATTCAGACTGAATGCTAAGAAGTCATGCCATGCCTAGAGGAGAGAAAGTACTTATCTGAACCTTATGCCCAACTGAGCATCAAAAGCGAGGAGTATAGAACTAACTAATGACACCTCAGAATTGGAGCTGTGACTTTTGTGGTCCTCAGCTATTTGATTTGGCCAGGCATTTATGTCCTTGGCTTGGTATGAGTATCAAGCCATGCCTTTGGACACTAATAGCCTATAGTGATGGTTACAGGGTGGCTATTCATGCCCAGTAACCTCCTATGAAGACTGTGAAATCACCCTCTTCCCTACTTACTACTTAGGATGTCAGCCAGCACCATTGAACCTAACACAACCATATAACTTGTCATCACCTGGGCTTCAAGGTCATTTGGAAATAATTATAAATAGTAAAGTTAATGCCACTATGTTTTTGGATAAATATTGAGCTTTCTCTAGAATCTACATGAATGTTTTATAGAATCTCACAGAAACAATAACCATATCTTTATAATCTACAATCATTTCTTAGAAAATAGTCTCACCAAATTGTGAGCATGGCCATTTGATTGTTCTCTGAATATATGTTTTCTGGCTTCGTTATTTGTGAGAAGTGCTAGTTAAATTATCCAAAACTCTACTGCACTTCAAAAGTGAAAGATTTTATGATATTTGCTCATTGGAGATAGAATATGCTCCAGATGAGTTGGGTCAATAGCAAATTCCACAGTAACCTTAAGCTTTGGCCTCTGCCCCTACAACACTCTTAAGTTAAATTAGTTTGAAGTTAAGAAAATTGTTTCGTTGGGGCACACTCAGTTCTAATTTACTTTTATCAAAAATCCATGACTATCTTTCTTCTTGCTAGATTTTTTTTTCTATCTGGCTTATTTTGATTTTTCTGGTATTGTATCTGTATTTAACAAAACATAACATAACATAGCATAGCAAACTATGACTCAGTTTGTAGTAAGCTGAGTTTGCAACTGCTGTGCTCTCTGCAGTCCAAGCACTTCTGAAGGTACATAGGAAAGTGCTGCACTGGTGTGGTCTACACATCCATTCAGGACATGGAAACGTGTCCGTCAGATGTGCCTTTGTTATATGGTCGTCCAAATGCTGACGCTGCATCAGTAAACAACAAGGAGAGCCCTTACCTTCAGGACTGCACCTAGAGAGAAGAAACAGAAGTGGAGAACCACAAAAAGCAGTAGAACAGAACATGAGTAAGAGGCAGGGAGGGGTGCGTGCACAACAGTCAGTGGCAGTGAAGCATTGAGCAGGGACCTCTACAGGAAGAAGAGAAGTGATGCGATCCTTGAAGGATCAAGTGCAAAGGCTCAAGGATGCTGTAAGAGCAGTCCATGTGAAACAGCCTTCTGGATAAAGCACCTCCTCCTTTAACAAAGAAAACTCATGTTTAGGGTTTTCATATATAAGTACAGCTGTCAGTATTAAAATATAAAAAGTACGTAATCTAGTATTTCACCATTTAGATTCACACACAAAGCAGAATTTCTAAATCAGATATAGAAGTTTTAGAAACAGACAGACAGTATTAGGTGTAAAATCTAACCTTAGTTACTGAGTGTCTCCGTTTGAGTTATTCCCGTACTGTTCCATGGTTCTATTTCTTCTTTGACTATTGTTTCCAAAGTTACTTTGAAATATATCAATCATCCTATTCTCTCCATGTAGTATTAGATTTAGTAGGCCAGCCAGGTGATGGTGACACACACCCTTATTCCTAGCAATTAGGAGGTACAGGCAGATGGACCCTGGTCTTCAGAGCGAGTTCCAGGATAGCCAGATATAGACAGAGAAACCTTGTCTCTCATTCATACACACACACACACACACACACACACACACACACACACACACACACACACACACACACACACACTGTGGTAAGGAATATATTAGGTAAATGTAATGAGTGTCCCTGTAAATTTTCTCGAGTCTATCTAACTAAGCCCTCCCTTCTTTGCAAGCAGTCAGGGCTGAGTACATTTATTTATGCATGGCTAAAACCAATTCTGTCTCGTTGATGCAAACAATTCCTAATCCCTTGAGGCACATCAGGAAGTAGTAGACCCTATTAAAATCTGCCATCTAGATGACCGAAGTAGCTTGTAAGTGAGTGACGGCAATAAGTGCTTATTTGACCAACTGCGTGAGAACCGAACTATAATTTGCAATTGTGTAGTCGCTGCACCATACACAGACTGATACATAATGCTAGATAAACGTTTCACTGGCTTTAATTGTATTAATTTAGATTATTTGTTCTCTTGACCTGTAAAAGCTTTGCTTTTTCTATAATAAAGAAGGGCCCGCCCATTGCCAGTGGGGAAGATAGGCTGAGAGAATCTAATGGCAGACGTAATACGGTTTCTCAAAGGCCCCTGAGCAAGCATAATCCTGGTTTGGGTGGAGAGCAAAATGCTGAGCTCTTATTTCATCTGATCACATTAATTGTGAGCAGAACAAACCTTCCTTTATATGCATTAGTTGCTATTATTTAAAGCAAAAAGTCGTTTTCCCTCATGCCTGTTATCTCTTCCCTGTGAGAAATAATAACCACTCCTTGAGTGGCATGACCGATGATAGTAAACTAACAGCCTGGATGGAGGATGAGAGGGATGAAGCAGGAAGAACTGGGTACCACAGAACATTCTAAGCTGTCCCCAAGGGATTTTAAGCATCACCTCTTACCATCTCATAAGAAATCCCTGGCACATCCTGGAAGTTTAACTAGAGAGCAATCTCCCCAAAGCAGAGTCGGACATGTTTATTCTGTATGTGGCATGATGCTTCACCCAAATAGCCACTTAGACAGTTTTCCCCACTAACAAGACCATGGTCAGCATGTACTCCCATGATTTAGGAAACTGGGAGAAGTCAGACAGGGATCCAGACGAAGTGATGGCTTGAGACAAAATATCGAGACGGCAAAATCAGCAGGGTTCTCCGTACCCTCACTGCAGACACAGAGGGGAACGTACTGATTCCCAGTCCTGCTTCTGAATGCACTGCCTTTCTGTATGCCATTTCAGTCCTGTACAGTGGAATGTCTTAAAGGCTCTGCTGCTATGATTTTTGTAAGCCAGCTCCAAATGCAGACAAAAATAAAACCCAAGGACTGATCCTCTGCCTGTCGCAGTTAAACCTTGAAGAGCGCTCAGTCTACCATCATTGGGGTTTTGATGCATAAGGAGAAACAAACTCTTTACAAACACGTGGTTTCTTCATACTCAAAAAATTACACCGTATTTTGAGAAAGCGTCAAAAAATGTAATACTATGAAAAGGATTCTTTTTATGATAACTATAAAATGTCACTTAATGAAAAATATGCACAAAGTTACCTATACTCTGTTACCCTACATCTTAACACAGAGCTAGGAGTAATCAAGAGATTCCGCCAAAGGAAAGGCTTGATTTGAAAATAAACAATTTATTTTTAGCACATAAACATATGCTAATTATACTTAATTTCCTTATTATGTTTTTATAAAAAAAAAACCCACTGGTATCACTGAACACTAAAATGTTCATAGAGAACAAAGAGAATGTTTGAACTTAAGACTGCTTCTCCTAAAATGTTAAAGCTTCCAGGGCTGAATATTTGGTTTTAGATAACCAATTGGTGTGCTCTTCTCTGTGGGGAAGACTCCTCCTCCAGCTTTCAGCATTCCTTAGTTGCCTCTAGTTCTTTGCTTAGCATTGAGACCTCCTGGGATTTCCCCCATCCACTTTAGCATGTATGTTGTTGCTGTCCTCGCTCATTCATGTTTATGTAGTCATGTTGGTGAGACTTCATGGGTATAGCGTATGCATATTTATATACATACACTTATAGACTCACATACATACCTGTACACACACATATATAACATATACATATGTAACTATATATACATATATAACTAATAAGAAGAGGCTATGAATTTGAAAGAGAGCAAGAAAATGTATATGGAAGGGCAGAAAGGAGGCATAAATGATACAGCTAATCTCCAAAAGTGGGGAAGTATTAAAAAATCAATGAAGTCATTTTAAAGGTCTTTAAAATATAGGACAACAAGAGCAGAGCTTCTCGGACTTCACTTTGTTCTTATTTTCCCAACTGGTTCCTGGCCTCTTGCTGGTCTGAGAGTCTGAGTATTTTGGAACAGACCTCATATGGTATATGATAAGAATGAGGGATATTGCAGCGATGGAGGATTATGAGGCAATTAGAAGAAATTGTGATGAGGTGTCATTAAATCTACAAATGACTTACTTAGTTTTATATCCTCAATGTATATTTCTCCAGTAAGACCTAATTAAAAAACACTGGGCACCTTGGAGTCAAGTGGCTGAGATGTCACTGTTCATGTATGGGTTTCAGTGCTAGAAAGCAGCCTCTGACATTAGCTCTCTGGCATCTGCATGTTAATTTGCAATGGCACTGCGATTTGTTAGTGGAGTGGTATGTTTATCAGAATCCAACAGGCAACACGCCGAGGGCCCAGCATTTGAAGTTCCAGGCATCTAGGTTTCAATGCCAGACTTCTATGCCACTCTGGCTGTGAGGCCTTTGGCAAGTGGCTTCAGTCACCTAGAGTATGAAATGACAAGGGTGCCACTTTCTCCTCAGGCTTGTTGGCAGTGTCTGGGTTGTCTGTGAAGTGCCTAAAAGGCAGCAGGCAGTCAGGGCCTGGAGCACTGACAAGGCAGGCTCACTGGTAGTTGGGTTGTAAGCTTGTCCTCTGGAAGGCTTTCCCTTCAGTCTGACATTGATCAGTGTTCCATATCACAGTGTACTTTAAACAGGCCCTTGAAACAATTATGTGTACTCAAAACTAATTCAGATTTGAGAAAACTCTTTCTAAACAAGTTTGGGTTTCTTGTTTGAAAACTTTCTCCCAGGACCAGACGGTATTGTAAGTTTTTCTGAGAATGAACGTGACTACGGGTTGATGGACAAACCACTGTGATGGTATCAAAGTCAGGTGGCAGACATTTTTATTTGCAACAAAGATACAGGCCAGTGCTAGCAAGAGAGCTCAGTGGATGGAGGGATTTTCCAGGATGTCTGGGGACTTGAAATCAACTCTGCAAATGACAGAAGGAGAAAAGCACAACACACAAAAGTTGTCCTCTGCTTCCACATGTGTACAGTGTATATGTGTGTGCACACACTCATGGGCATATGTACACTCACACACACATACATGCACAAACACTCATGTGCACACACACACACATACACACACAGAAACATACAAATACACACTCAGAAAAAGACATAATGACTACCTAAATAAGTTAAAGAAATAAGCATATTTACTCATTGAATGAAATTAAACTATTTTAAAAATTATAAAACTATAAATCAAATGTTACAATTAAACCTCACATAGGCTTTAGGTTTTAACAAAACTGAGCTTCATGAAATAGTCTCCTGAGTGGCAGAACCCAGTAAGGTTCTTCTGTCTTTTCCCTGTTTGCAGTAAAACTTTGAAAAATTATGTGACCTAAAATGTTTGAGTTTCTGAAAATCTTCTGATACCTGGCATTTAGAAGGAGTTTATAAATTATATTTGTTTTGTGAATTTTTAAAGACACACCATAAAATTTTAATCTGCCTTTGGTTTATATTTTTCCATAGCAACTCAATTTCTCTTTGTGAAGCATACAATGTATTTCTATTTACTATCATGTTCTCTTCATTAAATCAGAGAATTGCAATAAAATGATGTCAACCATAATAGTCAAAAGACTAGGATAAAGAAAGCAAATATTAAATTCATGTGCCCTTTTTATGGATGTTCTGTTGCCTGGCTTGTCATCCTGTCTCTACTGGCACTGAATAGTTAGCCCAGAGGGATGTAAGAATTCTTATCCGTGAAAACAGACGACATCGTTAAAATAAACTAATCTGGGTTGCAATTCCTTTCAGAAACACAATCAGCCTTAGATTTTACCACTATGCCTAGGATTATCCTTGTAATGACTATAGAATAGATCTCATTGACTCTGATCACTAGAATGCCATGGGTGTCTGGTTGCATTTATATATTAGGTGACTAACTTAGTAATATAGGTACCAAGGAGCATATACCACAGCCTTTACTTTTGAGTTGAAGAATGGTCTATATCCGCTCTTACTGTTCATCTGAATATGTCTTCATCAGCTACATTTTCAAGTTAAAAATAGGCCTCTCATAGGATTTATGCAAACACATTAGATCTTGAATATGTGAATCACATAAATGATAATATTGGCTAAGCAGTTCATTATGGATAACATGCCCAGAGGAGAAGAAATTTGTCATGCTTTGCCATCTAGTATGACCAACATTGCTCTAAAAAGCCAAATTAAAGAAAAACATCATGATGGATTTATTTGATCCAAGTTGTAGTGTGTGTGTGTGTGTGTGTGTGTGTGTGTGTGTGTGTGTGTGTAGACAAGAAGTAAAGACACAGGTGAAGAACAATGTTCTATTATAAGGGGGAAGAATAGATTGCGGAGGAAAAATGTCATGAAGACTCCTGGGATCTGACAGGGATAGACTGAGGAGCAGTAAGCAAGACCTGTGCATTCATCTAACTTCTGTACCTCTGTGTTGCATTATCTTCTCCTGTGTGGGGGAAGGAGTCCCTGGGATGAAGGTGTTTAAGGATGAATAAGAAAGAGAGACATTGAACATTGACCATGATTGGGTTTATGACTTGCCTGGAGTATTTGTGACCCACTTTACAGAAATAAGACTGTGGTTTCTAGTACTCCTGTGGCAAAGGATGAATGGGAAGAGACAAGAGGGCAGATGAGCTTACAGACATTGCCTTGAGGTCTCCTAACTATTTAAGTAAAGACAGCAGGCAGAAGTGCCATATTTTAGGTTGGGGTGTGTCAATTCCCAACATGCCCTGACAGTTCAGTATTTTGATATGACCATACCATCCTGAATGCACTTGATCTCAGCTAAGTCAGAAGTTAAGCAGATTCATCCCTGGTTAGTGGACAGATGGGAGAAATCAATATTCCACTCTGGCTCAACGGTAACATCACCACCCATGAGATACTCATATACTCTCGTCTTCATTTGCATCTGTGGAAGAAGAGAACTAGACCACAGTTGTGATATTAGAGCTCCTTTCGTTATCTGTAGCTCTGCTCTCAAACTCTGGATGAGACCAGAGTTTAATCGTGCCCTGTGCAATACGATGACGCAGAATAAATAGCAACCGTAGTGTCAAATGCACAGCACTACAGATAATGATTAGGTTTACCTGAAGAACACATGTTGTCTCTGGTAAAGCTGTCTATAAATAGGATTTCGTTGTAGTTATCCCAGTAACATAATTCTTCTAGCAAAGCCTTAATACCTAAACCCCCACAAAACAGTGCCACCAACTAGGGACTAAATATCCATACATGGGAGACTATGAGAGGCATTTCTCATCCACACCACCACACGGACAGAACGCATTTATGATTCAAATATCAGTTTATGAAGCTCTTGTTGTGAGACCTTAACTAAGTCTCTGCTCAGAACCTCACACTTGTGACACTACGTGCGGTAAGGAGAGTCGTGTACGCTGACTCAGCAAAGCTAGCCGAGGACGTGTTGGCTTCCTGTCTCCTGCACTAACACACTGGATAATGCATGTGATAACTGTCGGTATGACTCTCTCCAGCACTGTGAGTCACTTCTCAAAGGCTTAGGTGAACTCACTGGCACCACAGCTGGAGGCGTGAGTGCTCCTTGCAGAGTGTGATACTCAGCTTAACACTGTAGTCACAGGAATTTAGGGATGCCATCTGGGATGACACTTTCTATAGATTTTGTGTCTTTTAACCATTAGGACCTCTGACTGATCCAAGTTGGATGAGCATCCCATCCACAGGAATGTTGGTAGTGGCGTGTGCTGCATGGCTTGGAGGGTAACCCACCGTATTCACCAGTGCTTAGGTTGTGAGAGAGGCCGGAGCAGCATAGGAGTGATGTGGGCACAGACTGTTATATACTCCAGACAAAGCATCCCTTGCTAAATCAGCAAACGGACATTCTACATGCAGCTTATGCTAAGTCTGAAGAGAATGTTCTTTGGAGTAAGGCTAGAGCAAATAATACTATCTGGCAACCATACAGATGGTGAATTCCTTAGGCTGACATTATGATCAGAGATCCAGTGACAGCTCTCTTCTGGACAGCTGGTGTTTATTAAATGCCTGTTTGCCAAATGTGACGGTAGATGCTGCAAATACAGCTATAATGGAGATAGCCACTACCCTCACTCTTGGGAGGGTCATAGTCTTGTAAAAGAAACTATAATTGAAAAGAAACAGTAATTGAGCAATAAGTAATTTGATTTAATATAAAAGCGAGAGTCACACGTGAAGACTAGTAAAAGCACGTCATGACGCCACCAGCTGCATGTTCGGAGAATCCAATACTCTGAAGCACCTATTAACTCATTAAGTCACTTTCCTTGAGGGGAGAGTCAAGGCTAGTGTTCTGTCAGCTGGGTCCTTATCATTTACAAAAACCATATGGTTTCAAACTCAATCCACGCTGTATTTGGTCTATGACATGGGAATGCCGACCTCCATTCCTGAGTCTGTCAGATGGCTCCCAGCATCTGGAGGGCCACTTGGCCCCTGCTAGGTCATGTGGGGTGACATAGACTAGTATCTTAATGAAAAGATGTTCCAAATCTTGGCAGATGCCTGGGCAGCCAATAACAGTACAGTGCCACGTGCTGACTGCCGAAGCCTGAAGATGCCTCACAGTTCATTGGAAGCAGTTGGTCCATTAATATTCCATCAAAGTAGGGACAGTGGACTGATTGACAACACAATAACTTGCCACTTAAAGAAATGTCATGGCTTGAAATAAATAGAATGGCACTGACTGATCCATTTCCTTCCTCCACTCCCCTCAGGAAATGCTTTCTCTTTTATCTGTTATTTTCCAGAGTCTTGACTTAGGGGCCACTTTCACATTTCAATTTCTAATCATTGTCAAGAAAACAAAATGCCATAGACTTGTAAAAACAGACCCTCTCTGAGTGTATTAGTTACTTCCATAATGTAATAATGACTAGAATAAACAAGGCATTGGAACACAATCAAGAAGGCATTTCCCCCAATTCCACTTCCCTCTCTCCCTCTAATCGGTATTCCACTTATGAAAGTCCATTGGTTGGTTACAATGTCCATGACAGCCATGCCATATATTAAAGTATTCACACCCTTGTGCCTGAGTGGATACCTGCCATCTGTGTTGAGTCACCATATCCACCCACACCAGTGATGGGCACCCCAGTGTCTCCCGATTATTAGATTGAATTCTCATGTTCTGCAAATAGAAGGTACAAAAGTTGACTTCCTGAATTATCTGCAACAGTGATGGTATCTGCTGAGTGGATTAGTGTCCAGGCCACAGTGACATTAGATTTTTGTTATATGGTAATTATCATTACTGATGTCAAGTTCCAAATTTGCTGCTTGTAACTTTCGCCATACCTTTTAGAATTCAAAACTTGGATTTCAAACTCACAAAACTATTTACTTCTATAAAAACAACTGGAAGGATTATGGAGTCCTTCAGGAACCCATGATGGTACGACTTGTTCAATGTTGAGAGAACAGGATGTGCATATATGACTGAAATGGGGTTGAGATTGGGAAACGTTCTAGAATCCTGTGTAACTGGCAGAAGTCCTGATACCAGCAGTCCACCATCCCAACATCATGACCAACATCTCTAAGGAAATGCTATTGCTACTCTCTTGGTAATATGTGTCCCAGCTACCTACTGCCTACTCCTCTGTACCCTGGCTCTCTGTGCTCAGATGCCTTTAAACTCTCAGTCATTGCTTATAATCTGCAGTCGGTCCAGTAGCTCCATATTTCTTTGCCAACCTGCTCTCTGATGCAGCTTGAAACTTGTTCAGAAGCCTTCCCCTGTATAGCCATGCAGTCTGCATCCAAACAGCATATTTCTTAGCTCCTCCAGTTTGAGTGAGGGTTGAGTTTTCTGGGTCCACTGGCTTGCAAGCAGAGGTCCTTCCCAAGAAGGGTTGAGGGTCCTACAACTCTTCACAAAAACATGAGTATCTACTTGCTCCTCACTTGCTGTTGAGTCTTGATTTTTTTTTTGGTCTGTGCACACCCTTCCTCTTATGACATTTGCATTTGATTGTTGAAGATGAGAAAAAAAATTCACTTTAGAAAATCGGTTTCACGGTTATATATAGAATTTATTGTCAGCAGAATTTCCAGGCAGTGCGAAGTGCTTTCTTATTTTCAGCTCTGCCTTCCAGAAGTTCCACTTCCTTTCCCTTTGTTCTGATCAGCTTTTTAAGTGACCTTCTCTCAATGGAGATTTTGGTTGATGGGCCTCTGTCACCGGGAGACCTCTGTTGATAAGGCCTCACTGTCTGTGTAGCAACAATGCAAAGACTCTCGCTGTTGTGAAGAAATCAAACATGGAGCCCAGAAAGGCTACTAGTCCCAGAAATCACACTGTTTTGGGGGACTCCAGGACTTTCACAGCTATAGGGAGAGTGGAGACAGAACTTATTATTTAGTTCCCACTATAAATTGAATTTTGTCCCTTAAAAATGTTTATATGCACCGTGGGATTTTTTCCCTATTGCTATGATGAACTGACCTGGCACATTAAGGGATAAAGTGTTTATCCTGTCTCACAGTTCAGGGGGTCAGCTCCTCATTCCAGGGAAATCAAGGCTGCAGGTCCTTGAAGCAGCTGATCACATCACATCCATAACCAGGAAGTTGAGAAGGACAAACACATGCATGTCCTCATCGCATTTTCTCCATTTTATATAGTCCAAGAGTCACAGTCAAGGGAATGGCCCCATCACAAGCAAGAGGATCCTTCTTACGTCAGTTAATGTAACTAAGACAATCTTCACAGACTAGATCCACATCCTGTCAAGTGGACAGTTGACTCCAGTTATCACTGTAGTTGGCTTAACTTGACACAGAGTCAATCCATGTGAATGGTGTTCTTACCCACAGAGGGCTTTCTGATACTGAGTAAAAGAAGTAATTACATGATGATGTAGAGAATGTAGAGTCCCATCTATAACTCCTCCAAGGAGGATACCAAAAGAGACAAGGCAGAGAACCTCTTCTGAAGCCCCTGGAGGGGGGGAAGCCTGGCTACCCGATGCCCTCAGACCTGCAAGCTGAAGAATTCTGAGAACGTGCATGTCTGTTGTTAGAAGATACTGTTGTTCTGCTGCTCCAAGGAAACTCAAACTGTTCTGTTTTGCCTCTGAGTGTAAACAGAATGCACATACTCATTTGGGGACGGATGAGCCTTCTCCACCTCAGGCAGATGCCCAGCATGTTTGGCCACTCTTCCCTGATTTATATAATGAAGTCCTCATCACTGGGCTCCAGTGGAGGGTCTGTGAACACCCAAATGCTTTGCATGCATTCAATTTGGGCTTGGGAAGAACTGGAGTAATGTATGTTTGGTGAGCGTTTGAATGAACACTTACAAAAATTCTTGATCCACATTAATCTTGACAACTTTTTCCTGTTGCTTCCTTGGGTCACTTATGGCTGGACATGTCAAAAAAGAATTACTTTCTTAAATCAGTTATTTGGGGAATAGCCAATCTTTAAAAATGGAAAATATTTTCTGCATTTGTCAAATAAATCTCAAACTTCAATAATTTATTGAGGTGATCAGGTAGATAAGTTCTTCAGTAGCTTAGCATCCTCATCCAAATTAGCTTTAACTGTGAATGACACAGACAAGGGTCACCTGAGAAGGGTATCTGTATTGAGGAACTCCCCAAATCAGATTGATCTGGTACCTATTTATAGGGAATTGTCTTTATGCTAAGTTGATGTATGAGGGCCCAGCCATGTATGGGTGGTGCTATTCTTTAGGCAGGTGGTCTTGAGCTGTATAAAAAAGCTAGCAAGCAACCCATGATACTGTAAGTGGGATAGCAAGCAGGGTTTCTCTATGGCTGCTGCTTCAAATTTCTGTCTTGACCTTCCTCAGAGACAGACATTAACCTATAAAATGAAGAGAACTCCTTTGTCCTATAGGCTGCTTTTGGCCAGACTTTCTATCAACAGAATGTAACTAGGACATGTAGTAATTTGTCCACTCGCACACTGCATCCGGTCAGTAGTCGTGTGCTGCATACTTCTGTGTCTTTTAATTGCCCTGAAGCCTGGCATTAAGTCAATGCCAGGATAGCACAGTTAACATCTTTCCAAATTACTGGTTCTGAAGTGAGTTACACAAAGCCAGCATTCTACACTGTTGATGGAGAGTAATTAATCACTTCACTTATCCATATGTATAAGTGAAATTTTGCCATTGTCAGGCAGCCAATGGACAGGTGGTATGCATGTGGAATAAATGGATTAAGTATAAAGCAATGAATGCCTACCCAATGCCTAGCTGTTCTTATGCCCAACTGTAAGTTTGATATTATAATGTCATCCAGGAGAAGATATCTGTAAATCACAGAGACATTGAAACTCTCTCAAGTTGACAATGTGGAGAAATAATGAAGATGAAATTTGAACTTGATTCTGTATGATTTCCGACTGTCTCCTTACAGCAAAGATTTTCCTTCCGTTATTTAAAGTTATTTATTTAAAAGGGTAACACTATATAACTGGAGAGACTATATAGATAACTAAGAAAGAAATCAAAATAGAGGAGAAAATAAATCTAGAAGAGGAATTTAACTACAGAATTTAATCTGCATACATCTGCATATTCACATATAAAGATTCACAGATACATGTATCTCCCTTCACACATACACATACTTAGAGAATGAATTCAAAGGCAAGTCTGGATTTACTGTTAGAAACAGGAGCTCTAGTTTATGCCAATTCCACAGGACCAATGTCTTTTCATTGACTCAACTCAATGCATATTCTTCAGATATATACATGAGAAAATAGTAAAACCCAATATAACCCATTTTAACCCCTCCTCATCCTTCTTTGTGTCCTCCTCACATGCTGGTAGGAAAGGTGGAAAAGTTTGAAATAGTATGTATGTTTGAAGAGTAAAGAATGGGTAAATGTGTGTGTGTGTGTGTGTGTGTGTGTGTGTGTGTGTGTGTGTGTGCGCGTGTACTTGTACATGTATGTACACAGGTATGTATACAGAGATAGATGATAATGGTAGATGACAGACAGACACACAGGTAGACAGACAGACAGAAAGGGATGATTACAATCCAAGAGGGATAGAATCCATTACTTGTTCTCACTACATCTCTTATTAAAGTGTCTTCTTATACTTCAGAATTGATTTTTCAGTTCATAGCCAGAAGACAGTGCATCTAACGTTTGGCCTGTGTTCACAGTTAGAGCACTGAGAAATCCTGTACAGAAGAGAAACACATTTCTCAAACCTAACCCTCATTCAGACTTCCATTCAGACCCTCAACATAAAAGTTAATTCAAAACAATACTTTTTCTTCTGCCAAGAGTGAACTAATATTTTTAATTATTATACCAAATATATCTAATTTTCACTAGCATTTATTTCTTTGCCTGTTTGTTCAATTAATTTTAATTGTATTTCATAATAGTGAGTCACTACACAAAAATCTTCACAAAATGTGTTTTGTGTATTCACAAAATACTGTGGTTTTTCTTGTCTCCCAAATATAAAACTCTACAGCAATTCTGCACCCTTTTTAATACAGAAATGAACTACAGAAAAACACAATGCATAAATTTTTCAGTAAAATTAACATATTATTACCACATTTTATTGAACAAAAGAACTCTTCTGGTATAGAATGTTTACCCATTTCCCCAGCTCTAAAAGGAAGATGTGTTTAACAGGTTTCACTTAGTGAAGTATATCTACATGGAAATGACAGTAAATAAGAAGATATAATCACAGCCTCAATTTCATGCAAATCTTAGGATCAAACTGCCGAAATAGTGAAATTACATCTAAAAACTTCAGTTCTGAAAAATAAATAAATAAATAAATATGCACACATATATGCTCTACTTTATATTAAACCAATACAATGGAAATTAGCATATATGCAAATGTTTCTTCCATGATCATAGACACAATCTCCTACACTGGAGATTTACATAAATGCATTTTTTCATCTACAGATGAAGTTCTACTATATTTGTTATAATGACAACATTCAATACAACTTAACTGGTTACCATTAATACACTTCATGTGAGCTATTCCTTAGAATGTAATGGGCTTGAGTAAGCTGTGTCAGTACAAAAACACTATTCAATTCTTTTGCTTAGTTATTTGTTAGAAATTATAGATTTAAAAATTCTATCTATTACATGAGAGATATCTATTAATATAAAGAGTCCAGTTGTTACTTAGGAGATTTATGGGATCTAAACTAGATTTACAATATTATGTTTTTATAAAACCAATATAAAGACCTTAAGAGTAGAATGGCTAATGGTGGCTTTTCAAATGTTCATCCACAAAAAATATTCTAAATAAGGAAATAACACACTGAGAAATATAGTTATTCTTTCCTGCTCTATTTAGGGGCAGTTGATCATAAAATAAATTAGCCACTTACATGTAGATATTGTTTTTAATATTTAAGCAGGTTACTTCTATATTTTACTTGAGAAAAATGGCACAACGAAAATAAAGACATATTGCTCCATTAACGAGTAGAATTGTCAGCATTCCAATCTGTTTTGGACTTGGTTAGTCGGCAGCTTATGGATTTTATATAGATGTGTTATTATCTTTTAAACAATAAGGATGCTAACTTATTGAGACTCCTATGTCTATATTGACTTGTGTATAAGTCTTAATATATTAAATGCAGGCACTGGGGGTTGGGGATTTAGCTCAGGGGTAGAGCGCTTGCCTAGGAAGCGCAAGGCCCTGGGTTCGGTCCCCAGCTCCAAAAAAAAAGAACCAAAAAAAAAAAAAAAATGCAGGCACTGGAAAACCTTATGTGACTTATTTGTGAATACTTGCCAGACTTCTTCTAAACAGTATTTTTTGTGGGGAAGAACAGTTGATAACAATGAAATAGTTTTGTCTCTTGTCTCAATCATTTCAATGCCAACTCTGGAAAAAAATGCCTAAAGAAAAGAAGCAGAGGTTCACAAGGATATTAATTATAGCACAGGAATGTAGATCGAACTCAGATATCATAAATCAAAATTTCTTATATGTAACCAAGAGAAAATCAACTAAATGTTAGAAATGAGGGAATATGAAAATACATTCATAGCAGTCTGGTATAAGGTCACTAAAATTAACTTATTCAAGTTGTGAAGAAATTATAGCTAATAAAAATATGTTCACATATAGTAGCTGGAAAAAATGCAGCCAAATTTCATAAAGATTTTCTGTGATTTAAAAAATTCTGAATGTTTAATATATTTTAAACATTACTGATTTTTTTATTTTTTACCATAAATATTTATTAGTTTTTTCTTTTTTCCAAAAATAATCTCCAGCAACCAAGAGGTATGTCACTAAAACACACATAAAGGGCTCTCATAACCAACAACATTGGGAACACAGACTAGAAAGCCACATGGGCATATTTACAATTTTGAATTTTGTCACATAGTTAAAGAAAAGGTGTAGGATAATTACAGCCCATAATTAGGCTAATGTACATACATATTAGGAAAAATACCTTGTTAATACTCACATTCACTGATGAGTAAGAGACAAAGCAGTCAGACCACTAGCTCACTAGCTTCCTGGGTTCTCTTAGAAAGAATTCAGTTTCTTCCTGAGATCTGAGTACTTTCCATGTTTGCAAATTGTAACCATAATTGATGAATGGGGAAGGCTAGAGGAGCCTATTTTACATTTGTATCTCCTCTTCATGGCAAGGGAAGTCAGATATTCTGAGACCTTTAATGGAGCTGCAAGAATAGCTCTATCACATGACTGTAGTGCTGGGTATTTGTGCTCTGACACACCTTTCCAATAAGTCATTAACAAACCAGATCCCGGTGTAGTCATCTTCAACTTTCCCCATAGCAAAGCCATCTTCAACTTTCCCCATAGCAAAGCCATCCTTACTTAAAAAAAAAAAATCAGTTGTATGTCAAATGTTGATGCCACCAGGCTTCAATGGATGGTTCCAAATTCAGGGTCATACAGATGACTCTGGATAATGCAGTGGGGTACAGAAGAGAACCACCAAAGGTGTGAATGTAGGGAGAGCAAGGGGTAGAAGAGGGCTAACAGCAGCACAGTGTGAGAGCAACAGAGTGTACTAGATACATGCAGGAAATTGCTGAAGGGAAGCTTAGTTCAGTAATGACATGGTAAGGTAATCTTCTTACACTAATTTATCTTCTTGAGGGGAAGGGATACACACATACACGTGGGGACTGGGACTCAAACTCGGGTTGTTAGACTTGACAGCAGGCAACCTGACACACTGAGCCTTCCCACTGGTCTCAGTGACACTTTATACTTTCAGCTCTTAGATGAACAAAAATACATCTATTCAACCCAAACCTCAACTGTAGTTATTCTATATAGATTATTTATTTCCATGAAAAATCATAGATTGACAAAATTAGTGCACACGATCATATTTAACTTACATTCCAGCTCAGCATATAAACGCTAAAATGCAGTTTGAGAGTTTTATCTGATGTGTCAGATGTGGGTTTTAGAAGTTTGTCGTTTAATATTTCCAGAGATGCTGGGCTTATCTGTGCCACAATATAAAACTAAGCTCTTACTGTTCCTGTCTTGGGAAGGGCTTTATGAGTAATACCCTCACTCAGCTTCTGCTCATCACTAGTCCATCGCCCACAAGTCTACCAACATGTGAATTCCTAGAGGGTGGCAGCTCCCTGAGCCATGCCCCATGGGAAAAACAACTGTAAGAACCACTGGCCTGCAGGACAAGCCCCTCCCACTCCACCCTGCCATACCTTCCCGCCTTCCACACCAGTTTCTTCATCCATGAGTAAAAGGTAGAGCTGCTGCTTTATCCCCTCTGTCACTACTATGCATGGCCGCTAAAATTGCACTCAGTGAGCACTCAAGCAACTGGGAACTGTGAATATTTGATACTTGGTAGAACGGAGAGCTGGGCTCTCAAGTCAACCAACAATAATGATAAGCAACACAAAGTGAGGTAACCCAGATCCGAAGAGACTAATGCCTCTTTCTCCTCCCCTTTCACCCCTCATTTGCAGCCTCTCACTTCTAAGGCTAGTGTCTATAGCTCAGAATGTCTATTGAGGACTCGAAACTAAGAAGAAGCCATCAGAGGAAATAAAGAGCCCTTAAGGGAGGGAGAGAAAGAATACATAAAATGGGAAAATAGAGTTGAGACATACTAGGGGTAGAAAGGGTTAAGCTGGGATGGGAGTGGGTGGAAAGGGGAGAGGCAGGTATGGGTCTGGGGAAACCAAAAGGAAGGATACATTAGAAAGCCAGGTAGAAACCTAACATTTTTAAAACTTATTTTTAAAATGCAATAAAAATGTTTGGATGGCGATGACATGGTAAATGGGTGGATAATGCTCCTCTCAGGAACCCATAGATGATGAAGTCTCAGAGTCAGAGCTGGGGTACCACTCACTGGCCAGTGAGGCCCCTGAGTTACTCAAAACACCCCAGGCTGTTGCCATTGAACATCAGAGCTGGGTGATAAGACCCTCTTGCTGAAGATAACAGATCTGTTAGTTGTCGGAGGCAGAGAAATCTAAAGCTTCCTCCACACTAGCTCGGTTTAATGAGTCAGAAGCTACTCCTAGGGGAGCAGCATTGTCTTCCCCTGCCATGAACCCTGTGAGTGACAATGACTTGCGCTGTACATGGGTTTTTGGTTTTTGTTGGCTTACAGGTTTGTTTGGTTTTGGTTTATCTCTATGGCTACTGTACTGTCTGGTTTTGTGTGTCAACTTGACACAAGCTGGAGTTATTACAGAGACCCAGCTGTAAGGCATTTTCTCAATTAGTTATCAAGGGGGGAGAACCCGGCCCCTTGTGGGTGGTGCCATCCCTGGGTTGGTAGTCCTGGATTCTATAAGAAAGCAAGCTGAGGGGTTGGGATTTGGCTCAGTGGTAGAGCGCTTGCCATGGGAAGGCCCTGGGTTCGGTCCCCAGCTCCAAAAAAAAAAAAAAAAAAAAAAAGAATAGAAAAAAAAAAAAAGAAAGCAAGCTGAGCAAGCCAGGGGAAGCAAGCCAGTAAGTAACATCCCTTCATGGCCTCTGCATCAGCTCCTGCTTCTTGCCCTATGTGAGTTCCAGTCCTGACTTCCTTTGGTGATGAACAGCAATGAGGAAACTGAAGTTGAATAAATCCTTTCCTCCCCAACTTACTTCTTGGTCATGATGTTTCTGCAGGAATAGAAACCCTGACTAAGACAGCTGCTATTGTGTTTTTGAACTATAACACCAAAGTTATGCAACTGCTACCAAGACCTTTATCTTGAACAAGTTGAAATATCTAGCCATTTGCAATCAGTTTTCCAATCTCTGTATATATGAATGTTTTTGTCATGTCTTCAATAGAATGAAAGTTATTTTGCACATTATCGTGCCAAGAAAAAATAATTTTATGCATTTTGCTAAGAAGTGTTCAAACGTGTTATACTTGTGCATACTGCTTTCCACAGAGCTAACCAACTAGTTTGGTGAAATAGAGTACTTGTTGCTTTTGACATGCCTTGTCAAATGTTTGATCCAGGAATTTTAGCAATATTGTAAATAACTTTAATAACTTAATAAGGAACTTGTGCAAAAAATTTAACAGGATCACTAATTGCATTTTTCCATCACAATTTAATATTCTTGACTGATCACATGTCTACATGTTCATCTATCCTACTCTCTTTCCAGACACTTACTGACTGCATTCTGTTGTTACATTTTTTTATAGAGTCATAGATACCAGCATACTTCTAAACATTCCTCACATGTAGCCATGACTGGACTTTAATCTCTATTTTCAGTTCCATTTTTCCCCCTGTGAGGTACAATTTACATATGAGGAAATGCACAATTGTTAAGAATACACTATTAATTGCTTCTCTGTTGCTAGGATGAAACACCATGACAAAGTGAAATTCTGTATGCCATGTCCTGCTGGCCTCCCTGGGTATTGACAGGCGCTGGGCATGAGGCTTGTTTGTATAATAATGTACATAATTTACTTTACATTCCTACTTCAGGAAGTATTCCTCCTGCCGAGGTTATTAGGGAATGTCCTCTCTGCTAAGGTTAATGACTCCATGATAACCAGAGACAGCTCAAGTGCAATCTGGGAGATAAGGTTGTGTCTAATATCCTTAGCAAAATGGTAAATGCTGTGACCTTAAGTGCAGCCCTTAACTGTGGGAAAGACCTCTGAAAACATGAGTTCAAAATTATATATAATTTCTCAACTATGCAAAGTATTAGGACGCAATAGGAATTGTATGAGGAATTGCACAGACCTAAAATAACAAAGGCAGCTGCATTAATAAGCCAGCTTATCAGAAAGATACAAAGGCAAGCAGATTTCTGAGTTCAAGGTCAGTCTGGGGCAGATCAAGTTTAGGTCTTGGCAAGGTGGGAATGGTAATCTCAGAATGGGATTCTATCCATCTATCTTACTTTCACCCTTTCCAAGGCAGGTGGATCTCTGAATTTATTTCCATTGTTTAAAAAAAAAAAATACTTGCTGTCTTTTTCCAAGAATCAAGGGCTAAGGTCATAAAATACTGATTTGAGGGATAATCAAAAGGGAACCTCGTTAAATGACTGGATTAATATGTAAATAAACAACTGAGTTTTCGTCTGCAAGACAGAAAGCAAACCTAAAGAGAGCAAACACAGCTCTTTTAGAATCTTTCTAACAGGATTTCTGACCTTGATCAGAAAACCCAAGAATTATTAAGAAAGTTAACACAGGTCTTTCAAAATTTTTCTAGCAGCTTTTCTGACTTTGGTCAGAAAACTCATGAGCTGTGCATAGAACCTGTAGATTTTTTTCTAGCAAGACAGCACTGTCCCAAGGAGAGAGTGCTATTCAAGAGAATGCTGCCTCGCGGAGAAAGCTATCTCCAGCAGACTACAGAGCCAAGAGCTACCTACGGAACGTTGTCTAAGCCATCTCAATCGACTTACAGAGCTGAAAGCTTATACCTGTGATTAACTTTGAGTTTTCTTTAGCAGTTCCCAAACACTCCTTCCTCAGGAACCCCAAACAAGCTGAGGCTGATCTTTGGCAAGAGTATATTTGGGTGTATGGTTCCTAAGAGTTCATGATGTCAGGGATAGCATGGCGGTAGATGACAGGTGTCTCTTTACAGAGCTTCTTCCACTGAGGATGGGCTCTCTCGTTGAGTCCACATGTGTCTACACTCCAGTGCAGTTTTCTGTTTGCATAGTAGGTTTCCACTGCATGATCACACTCTGCTTATGGACAAAGAATGGGAAATCTCCCACTTTGGAAAAGCTATGATTGGAATTGCATTCTTCTACCCATATTGATCTTTTTGTCCTTAGTACTTGCTTGCAAAAGTTCTTGGGTTGAAATCACTTGGCCATTGGTTAGTCTTCATATACAGAGAAACTTCCTGCCAGTTCTTCATACGTTTATATAATTTGCATACCCATAAGTTTACAACTTTGCTAAGACTGGTAATGCCAGTCTGCTTAAAAATTAATCTCCAGGGGTGACCATTTGGTATTGGATAACCAATAAGCATACGCCTCCCCAGATTGTTTCTCCTAATCTCAGTATTTCTTAGTTGAATTCTTTGTGTAGGATTAAGGCCTCTTGGGCTGTTCTCTGTCTACACTAGCATGCCTATTGTTGTTGTCTTGTCATCCTTGTAAACATAGATACAAGTAACATTATACAGACTGAGTATGCTGTATTTATATATTTAGGAATGCATATGTACATGCATACACACACACACACACATAACAACAATTAATAAAAAGAGGCCATGAATTTGAAAAAGATCACATATGGGAGGGCTGGGGGGAGGAAGGACTAGGAGAAGAATTTAACTATATTGTAATTTCAAAGAATAAAGGAACTGATTAAGAATAATTCTCCAACTAGATGTAATGCATTTCCTTTTAATGTTCACCTCTCTGATGACTAATGATACTGAACATTTTTTGACTGTGAATTATTATAATATTGGTGTTACTACTGAAATGAATAAGATTACCATAAAAATTTCAGGTGGAACACACACACACACACACACACACACACACACACACACATTATGTTTCATTACAGGAAATCCCACCTCTTATTAATTTTCATTATATGAAGAATCCCATCTGCATTCTCTGTAGGAGCACGTAAGATACATGCTGTCTCCAATATGTATGCCTGCACACACAGAGGATTCTATGGCTCTAATGCCCGGTGCCCCTGGAGCACAGCCTCATTTCTGTGCCTTTTATCATTTCATTTGGCTTCTCCCATGGCAGAGACTCACTATTCTGCACCCTCCCCAGTATCACAGTATGTCTGAACCCATGACTCCTGTGCCCCCTTAGCACCATGGTAAAATGTGAGTATCTCAAAACCCAAATTACATCCCGCATGGTCATTCCCTTCCACCTGTAGCTTCATCTAGAAATGTTAAACTGGATTAAATAAGTTATCGATTTTTTTCTTTCATTTTTGTCTCATGTCAGAAGCCTGCCATGTCAAAACTCCCATATAATTCTGTTTCTTCTGTTGAATTTCATCCCATCATTTCTTTCAAGACCTGGCTTATATCACATTTGTGCCCAGGTATCACCCTGGTGAAGAAAATCTGGAATAAATTGCTCTCTGCTTCTGATCTTAACGCATTCAGTATGTGCAGTTTTGCAGTTTTGTACACCATTCACACCACTGCAACTGTCTACACCATCGCCCACTGATAATTTGCATGCTGTTTTTGTTCTGAACTATAATTTTTTCTCAAAGTCATAAGACTTCTGACTTTAACAGCTTTGTTTTAAATCTAAACTTCAGAAACCCAGAATATGGAGTGTGTCTAGTCGTTTTTAAAGAACTAAATAAAATCCAAATGAGAGAGAGAGAGAATGAAATAAAATCCAAGTTCAATTCATTATGCAATGAAAACAATATACAATGCTTAAGCCAGTGTTTCTGCATCTGTCATTTTCTTGGGGATAAAACTACCCTGCAGAAATTCAGTATGACTTGCACGTTTGATAGTCAGTCATTTGGCCAGTTTCATTCAGTGTTGGCTGTCAAGGAGCACTGTGTGCTGTGCACACTATGGTTGTTGATTATACTGTAACAGACATCCCAAGCTCAGGGGCATGGATATACTTTCTCCAGGTCCTGTGTATAGAGAATATATGAGGGGAATATGCAGGGAACTCGCCTGTTCCTTGCGGCATTAGCCAAGGCCTTTCATTCTAGCAGCCAAGCTCAGAAGTAAAGTTCAAGATCATTTCCCTCACATACCTGCCCAGTCACTGTGCCTCTGTATAGCTCCTGTCTCTCCAGCTGGCCAGTTTGGGCTTTCTCTCACAGCATGGTTATCCCAGTGTAGCCAGACATCATCTATGTAAGCTGGAGCTGCAGAGTACTTTCATTTATGGAAAGAACTAACAACTAAAGATCTCCTAAGATCCATCCTGAAGGAGTTAGAAATTAACACACACACCCCATTCCAACTCCTCTCTTTATTAGTAGAAACAGGTCATTGGCCAGTCCAGGCTCAAGGAGAAGTAGAGAAATCACCCTTTCATCTTAAAGAGTTGGAGACGGTGAGAATGTTCCCAGTTTGCTTAATGTGTCTTGGCATTGCTCGTCGGATGTGTGTCCGTTGCCTAGTTAGACTTAAGTTATCAGGGTTGACTGCTTCCTTGAAGCTATAGAATATTGCTCTAATAGTTAGGATTTGGATTCTTAATATTTCCATGGATTGATGGCAGGCCTTGCCGAGTCCACCTCCCAAAGCTTTTTTTTCCCACCTTTCACTTTACATTGGAGAACACAAACTAGGGGCATGCAAGTAATTTAACACCTGCCTCAGTTGCTGGGGGTGCAGCGTGCACAGGGGAGAAAGTCCATACAAATCCCCTGCACTCTAGATTAATCTCAGTAAAGAACAGCTGCTGGATACTGTTGACTTTACAGGAAAAAAATTATTTCTGATATTTCAACACATAGCTCAGGCTTCCTCTGTCCTTTAAACAGTTGTGAGAGCCTTAGCCGCTCACCAATTCGACTGCTTTGCCCCGCAGAGTATACAATACATACTGATAGCATGAAGGGTTCTTGATTGAAGCTCTACAAAGGAGGAAAATGAGAGCCACAGAGTACGACCCTCATGCACAGTTTATTTCACCCAGACAAACTGAAATTTCATTCCTCGTGCGTCATTAACCCATGGGTTAGATACTGACATTTCTCAGATATCCCTGATCTAAATTAAGGCCAAAAGGATGGTTATGTTTTTGTTGTTGTTCTCATGTGTGGTGGTGGTATCGTATGTGTGTTTGAGTGTATGTATATGTGTGTGCTCATACACTCATATATGTATTATGAATATGCTAATTAAAAGTTTCCATGGTATGAACTCACTGATAAGTGAATATTGGCCCAAAAGCCTGGTATATCCAAGATGTGATCCTCAGACCATATGAATCTCAAGAAGGAAGACCAAAATGTAGATGCTTCAGTGCCTCTTAGAAGGGAGAACAAAATACTCACAGGAAGAAAGACAGGGACATGGTTTCCTGAAATAGTGCATAGTTTCTGAAACTGCTTCACTCTCGAAAATAGTAGTGGTTGTGATCTACAAAAAATAATGTTGACAGATGTTTGCAGATGCTGGAGAGGATGTGGAAAAAGGGAACACTCCTCCATTATTGGTGGGATTGCAAGCTGGTACAACCACTCTGGAAATCAGTCTTGTGGTTCCTCAGAAAATTTGACATAGTACTACCTGAAAAACCAGCTATACCTCTCCTGAGCATATACCCAAAAGATGCTCCAACAAATAACAAAGACACATGCTCCACTATGTTCATAACAGCCTTATTTATAATAGCCAGTAACTGGAAAGAACTCAATGAGTTCTTTCAATGAGAACTCTTTGAGTTCTGGAAATCAGTCTGGAGGTTCCTCAGAAAATTGGACATTGAACTACCTGAGGATCCAGCTATACCTCTCTTGGGCATATACCCAAAAGATGCCCCAACATATAAAACAGACACGTGCTCCATTATGTTCATAGCAGCCTTATTTATAATAGCCAGAAGCTGGAAAGAACCCAGATGCCCTTCAACAGAGGAATGGATACAGAAAATGTGGTACATCTACACAATGGAATATTACTCAGCTATCAAAAACAATGCCTTTATGAAATTCATAGACAAATGGTTGGAACTGGAAAATATCATCCTGAGTGAGGTAACCCAATCACAGAAAAACACACATGGTATGCACTCATTGATAAGTGGCTATTAGCCCAAATGCTTGAATTACCCTAGATGCATAGAACACATGAAACTCAAGACGGATGATCAAAAAGTGAATGCTCCACTCCTTCTTTAAAAGGGGAACAAGAATACCCTTGGCAGGGAAGAGAGAGGCAAAGATTAAAACAGAGACTGAAGGAACACCCATTCAGAGCCTGCACCGCATGTGGCCCATGCATATACAGCCATCCAATTAGACAAGATGGATGAAGCAAAGAAGTGCAGGCCGACAGGAGCCGGATGTAGATCTCTCCTGAGGGACACAGCCAGCATACAGCAACCACAGAGGCGCATGCCAGCAGCAAACCACTGAATTGAGAATAGGATTGTTGAAGGAATCAGAAAAGAACTGGAAGAGCTTGAAGGGGCTGAGACCCCATGAACAACAATGCCAAGCAACCAGAGCTTCCAGGACTAAGCCACTACCTAAAGACTATACATGGACTGACCCTGGACTCTGACCTCATAGGGTAAAATGAATATCCTAAAAGATCACCAGAGTGGAAGGGGAAGCCCTTGGTCCTGCTAAGACTGAACCCCAGTGAGCGTGATTGTTGGGGGAGGATGGGGGGGAACACCCATAAGGAAGGGGGGAGGAAAGGGGATGTTTGAAACCGGGAAAGGGAATAACACTCAAATGTAAATAAGAAATACTCAAGTTAATAATAATAATAATTAAAAAAAAAAGGACTGAAGGAGCTGAAGTAGTTTGCAACACCATTGGAAGAA